>NC_090077.1:3545968-3725318 GCF_038355195.1 Osmerus mordax | reverse complement strand
CTACCCTATTAGGGCAGTTCTTCCTAAGCCAAGGGGGGGGCGAGATAACACGTAACAAATTGTACATATCCTTATAGGAAATCCGTTCGCTTGCGAAAAGAATAAGCAGATATAGAACACAGACTTCAGGACAGCTTCAATGAGAACAATGATTATCAGGGCTTACTGGACAGTGGACGCTAGCAGGTTAGCCTCTACACGGGCCATCGGACACCATTTGTCGGCATGTCTCAAACTGTCAGAGAGAGGGTGAGGGGGGAGAGGCCTATCCCCTCCAGGCTACGTTTCCGGGACAGGGAACGTGACTGGGTATAGGGCCCCAGCCAGCCAGGCGGAGGAGGAGGGCACATACCAGGCGGCAGGGTCGTACTCAGCCCAAACGCGGATGAATTCATCCAGGTGGTGAGGTCCCCAGTATCGACGAGTCTCTGGTCAGGTACTCAAAGTTATCCATGATGACAGCCACAAACAGGTTCAGCATCTGGAAACGGGCATTCAAAAGGGAGCCATTATTACCGTCGCTCGACACTGAAGCTCGAGCCAAACCTCTCTTCAGAGCCGTCACGTTCAACAGCACGCTTCAGCTCACTGGGGGAACGTCAGAAAGCCTCGAAAACAGACAATTATCCGTTAGCTGTTGAGCCTTTCTAAACTGTCGAAGCGGCCCGTCGTCACACTGACCAGGAAGGAGCAGAGGAAGATGAAGGAGACGAAGTAGAAGTAGGCAAAAGTCGCTGCCACACTCCTTCCCCTGGTTCCCCGATCTCTCCTCGCACGCCCGGTGACTCAGGCAGGACAGCATGATCTCATGCCACGCCTCCCCTGTGGCGCTCCTGGTAAACACAAAACAAACGCGCCCAAACACACACACACACGCACACACGCGCGCCCACACGGACGCACGGGCACACAGGCACACGCGCAGGCGCGCAGACAGACATGCAGACGGAATCATGGATGGACCTCGGCGATCACAGGGATGGGTTGGAGAAGGTTCAAAAGTGAGTTACAGCGTGTTCCTGGTTTGTGCTCATAACTCAACGACGATCCTCGCGAGCACACTTCAAACTGCATCAATCTTTCTCTTTCTCTCGATCTCTCTCTCTCTCTCTCTGTCTCTTTGTCTCTCTCTCTCTCTCTCTCTGTCTCTCTCTGTCTCTCACTCTCTCTGTCTCTCTCTCACTCTCTCTCTCTCTGTCTCACTCTCTCTCTCTCTCTCTCTCTCTCTCTGTTGTGCCTGAGGGCACACAGCTTGACACAGAGCAGACCGCCTGTTCAGTGGTGCCAATTAATGCCCACCCAGGAGAATACACACTCCCTGGCTTTGCAGAGGTATACAGGAGGAAAGAAAGAAGTGCCACTCCCCTTCCCCTCTCCCCTGGATGAACTTTGGAACTTCCCTTTACACAGCCATTAGCTCTCATTAGCAGCAGACTCCCAGCTTTGCCTCCGGGCTGTGGGAGAAACCATTTCGCACTGGGCGGAGGGGTGCTGGTTCACATTGTGGTTTTCAAATGCTGCAGAGTGATGTAACGCTCTAAAATCCTTTACAATGGCACCCTCACGGCTGTACAATGTTTTCCCAAGCAGGAATAACACAGCCCCAAAGTAAATTGTCCAAATGCTGTGTACCTCTGAAGAGCGTGTAGCTGATATGGAGGGAGCTTTTACCTGAACAGAAGCATGAGAGCTTGAAGGAAGGTACAGAAGTTGTTGTGGCGATTGATGGCTGTGTCGTCATTGAGCTCGATGTTCCCAAACACCTAAAAAGAAAGTTCAAGAAATCAAAATTAAATACACTTGCTGCACTGCAATAGCCGTCAACTAATTGCAATGTTGGGGGAACACAAAGTCTCGACTCCACACTCACTTGCATTCCGATGATGGCATAGATGAAGAACAGCATGGCAATAAGAAGGCAAACATACGGCAGGGGCCTGTGAGAGAAAACAATCATATTGAGAAGCTCTACTTTTACTGATTTAAACCATTTGAAGTCCAGGAGGTCTTCGGGTGTGGGCGTGTGTGTGTGTGTGTTTACAGCGCGCCACCTTGAAGGACTGTACGAAGGTCCAGAGAAGGGATCCGGATGGTGTAGCCCTGCCTCAGCAGCTTGATGAGACGAGCCGCCCGGAAACAGCCTCAGAAAGCTGAGGTTCAGCAGGCGATCCTGGAGGGGTGGGGGGGGAGGGGGGGGGTGGGGGGGGGCACAAGGAGGAACACACTCAAACAACCTCCCGTCACACACACACACACACACACAGCCCGCACACCTCAGGAGCAACACACAATACGATACTGTGTCGTGGATCGGATGGGCGCAGGTCTCACCGTGGTCTGTATCGGGGGGGAAGGGGGGCCAGACGTGAGCACCAGAGAGGACATTCAGCGCGAGCAACAATGCAGAGAGAGCGAGAGGGACAGAGAGAGGGGAGGGACAAGGAGAAGCAAGAGAAACAGGACGAGTGATGACGAGGAAAGGCCAAAACAGACATGTACATGGGGGTCAGAAATACCAGGGACGATACGTTAAGACAGGCGTGGCAGCGCTCGGTACGGTGCAGGACATTCATAAACGGCGGCTACGCCGAGAGGGAGTCACACACCTGACATAAACCCATTCCGCCTGGCTGCTCCTAGCTCGGATTTCAGCATTCCTCTTTGGACGAATGCATTGTGTCTTTCACACATCTCCCCCCCCCCCCCCAGCAGCTTGGAGCAGGCTTCCCCGCTGCACTCAGCTGAACACCACTCACACCACCCCCCCCCCCCCCCATCCCATATCAGACATCAGGGATGAATCAATACTGTTCAGATGCAGCTGTAATCACGAACCGCCTATCTGCCTTTTTCTCTCCTTTTTCTCTCCTTTCCTCCCTCCATTGTTCTCTGTTACTCTCTCTCTCTTTTACTCTCGGTCTCTCCTCAGCCTTTCTCTCCTTCTCTCAGTTCTCTCTCTGTTTCTTTCTTTCTCTCTCCTTTTTTTTTTTACTCTTCCCTCTGGAGCTGAGCCCCAGTTGTCTTTGCTGATCTGGCGGTTTATCCCCACTGATCTGAGACCGTCTCTAGGTCCGCGGGACCCCTCTGTCTACGCAGCCTGGGGCTGCATGTCTGCCACGCCGCTCCGCCTCATCACCACCAACACCGGGGCTGGCGGCGGCGGCCATGACACCCCGTGGCGCGCTCTGCACTGAAGCTCACATTGATCTCCGTGACCAGGATGTCGGTGATGCTCCCGATGACGGTCACGAAATCGAACACGTTCCACGCGTCCTTCAGGTAGTTCTGGAACGAAGAGAGTTCAACGTGACGTTATCGGAGCGCGAGGCGTCACAAACACGACACAAACGATGGCATCGGTGATGAGTCGTGATTTGCCTGTGCGATACAGTTGACAGATCTACTGATGTTTGAGACTGGGGGGGGTGGGGGGGGGGGGCGGGGGCTTACCAACCAGAGGGCCGAAGGCGATGATCTTGAGGATGCACTCCAGGGAGAAGAGGGCGGTGAAGACGATGTTCAGGTTCTTCAGCATGGCCTCGTAGAAGTCGGGAGCTCCATGGAACTGGCGGGGGCGGAGAAAAACAGACGGCGACGTTAAACACGGACGGAACCCAAAAGGGACCCAACCGGAGACCTCGAGGACGGCTTCAGAACCCGACGTTCCTACTGAACACACAAACCTTCATCATGAGCACCACCGTGTTGAGGGCGATCATGATCATGATGGAGTACTCGAATGGAGCCGACACCACGAACTTCCACATCCGGTATTGGAAGGACTGGGCATCCTCTGGCATGTAGCGGGTCAGGGCCTTGGCGTTGATGGCAAAGTCTATACAGGCTCTCTGGAACGGAACAAGTCATAGAGAGGTTCAAATCGAATGCTAGCATCCCAGGCCTGTTCCCCATCAAGGTCCCTGACACACGGCTGGAATCGGAGCCCTGTTGGAGACGGCTCTATCTAAGGTCGGGGGGGGCCGTCTAAATCCAGGAGATAAACGACCCGCCCGGCGCCTGAGCTCTGCTCCACAGACTCCGCATGGTCCTGTCTGCCTGCTCCTTAGCATATGCGCTCAGGGAAGATTTATGCGTGTGTGTGTGTGTGTGTAGTTGAGCGGGTCGGCGGTGGCTGTCTAATGGGCTCCCAGGGGGAGATGAGGAAGGGACGGCTCACTGGCTTTGTGTCCGCCCGCAGGAACCCGGCGACGGAGCCCCCTGCATCAATCCTGGCCTGGCTGCCTCTCTCACCTGGGAGGATGTGGCTGCTGTTGCTGCAGCCTCTCCCTCTGCTCTCTGCAGCTCTGGCTAATCACGTCCTCATCGGGGGGCTTCAGGCTTCCGACCGCCAGCTGCCTCGACAACAGCCAGGGTCCACCCACCTGGAAGTCTCACCCTTAACGGACGGTATTTATGTTGCATCTACAGCTAGTCTACACACTTTGTTTGAATGCGTTTAATACAGGACGCGGTACGTGGGAATGTGCCACGGTGTGGCCGCGCGTCGACCAGGACGGGCCGCTCTGCGAGCGCTCTACCTCGTTCTTCTCCAGGCTGCACTCCGCCATGGCCTTGTCGCCCTGCTCCTGGAAGGTGATGATGATGAGGGCCACGAAGATGTTGACGAAGAAGAAGGGAAAGACCACAAAGTAGACCACATAGAAGATGGAGATCTCTATGCGGTAGCCCGGGCTGGGACCCTTGTCCTCGAAGGTGGCGTCCACTGAGTGCTTCAGGACTCTGACAGGAGAGATGGGGAACTGTTACATTTTATGTGCCTTTTTTTGGGTCTTGCCTTTTATTGATTCATTGATATGCTTTTATCAATAAGTGCATTTGGTAAGTAGCCTGCAGCACACAATCAAGGATCAGAAGTGCTTAGTTCTACGAGTGTTTCACTGGTTAGAGGCAAGGAACGGTTTGTATTTTACAAGACACGGGTAACAACTTATTTGAGTCTTTGCCATGGTTTATGGTCTATGAAACTTACTGGACACTAGGTGTCCAATAGCTTCTCTGAGTTGACTAAATAGCTAACCGGGAACTATGACACCACTGATTTTTTATTGTGTAAGAAAGCTAACTAAAAACCATTGTAAAGACTTAACAGGCATGAGATTAATGTTCAGCTTCACAGCTACAAAGGGGCTATTTTCATCAGCAATGCCGAGATAGTCCTTACAGTAAGCAGTACCAAACCAGACCACTTAGCCCTACAAGTTATGAAAAGTAAGTAGTATATAATTGACTTTTCTCCTGACCTAAAGACTCCCCGGTCTATCATTTTCGCATATCATGCATCACTGGATTATTCAATAACATGGCTAATTGAATGATTTCATTGAGAACAGAGAGATTGAGCCGGAGATTGCATGGAAGACACTCGGGTGGTATCTGGTGTGCTGACCCGACAAGCCTGCACACCCCGCTTGAATACGATATCAATCAAAGCCAATTACACGAGCTGGCACAGCACATTCCTAGGACATGGCCCCTCAGGCACGCTCAGCCATTCACAGGACTGTCCGTAGAGTAGACACAAACTGTTTTAGCCGGTTCTAGAAACTTCTCAGAGCTCTGGAAGGGCGGCTCGAAATAAACAAAAGCGGCTCAGGGTCGCGGTCCTAACCCCAGAGTGCGAATTATACAATGCCAATCGGGGGGGTCAACTTCTTCTCCAGGGCGTGTATCGACCCCCCCGACCTGTTGTTTTTACCTCTTTTGGGGGGGGTCAAAGGCTTTATTCAGGGGGGGTCAGCCCCCTCCAAACCCCGCCGTAATTCACACCCTGCCTAACCCTGCCCTCGTCCCAGTCAGTGAGTAGGCGTGCAGAGTGCTTGGTGTTGTGGGTGTTGGGACCTACGTGGGCCAGCCCTCCCCAGTGGACACGGTGAAGAGGGTGAGGAAAGCCCAGAGCACGTTGTCATAGTGGAACTCATACTTCCTCCATTCCCTGGGCTGGGCAGACACCTCGTCCCTGTCGTAGTCCAGGAACTGCCCTCTGGAAGGAAAACAGGGAAGGGGAGGGAGAACAAGAAGAAAAGAGAGAGACGATTTGCACAACGGCAACGTCAGTGTCAAAACACAAGCTTACTATTCAAAACATAAGATCCTTCAAGAGTCGGACAAGGAAGATGTGGAAACAGAGATGTGTAATTAATGCAATTATCTTCAATCATCAGAGCAGCACCGGGCTCGTCTCCTCCCTGTGGAGGGAATATAATTGCCCTTGTATGCTGGCCTCAACAGCTGTGAGCCGTAAAGAAAAACTGGCAGTGATTGTGAGGGCATCAGTCTGGCCTCTACCATTGCTATCCTGCATGGGGGGTGTGAGAGGATATTTGGGACTGTACCAAGTCTTCTCCTCTCTCAGGGTGCTGTACCTGCAGTCCTTCTCCAGGCCCTTGGACTCGTCGGTGCAGTAGAAGAACTTCCCCTTGAAGAGCTGCACGGCGATGACGGCGAAGATGAACATGAACAGCATGTACACGATGAGGATGTTCAGCACGTTCTTCAGAGAGTTGACCACGCAGTCAAACACCGCCTGTGGACACATGGCAAAAGACACACACACACACACACACACACACACACAGAGTTCCACTGCTCGTCCTTCACTCTACAGTAGAACATTGTTGCTGTAAGAACCAGGACTCTACTTTACCTTCAGTTTGGGCAGACGCTTGATGGTCTTGAGAGGCCGTAGGACCCTCAACACCCTGAGAGATTTGATGGTGCTGATGTCCTTGCCTTTGCTCCCTCTGCACAGAGCAAGCAAAGTTCAATCTCTTACGGTACAAGAACCCTCCTACTCTTTGCTTGTTAGCTAGATCAGTTCCATTTAAAAAATAATAAAGAACATTTAAAAATTACATTGCTGAGCAAACTGTGAGGAATTGTGTGTGTCAAATCACAAACTAGAGAGAATAACATTTTGCAGTGATAGCCTAAAAGAGTGCTTGGCAATATTACAAGCGACGATAAGCACTCCTGGTTTCTTATGTAGTTTTCTCACAGCTATACTCACTGAAAGCCAACTAAGGTTTAATAATAAAACAAAATACTATGGAGAACGTTGTTTACTATTATGACAAACTATTGAATAACCATTATGGAAGGTCAATAGGTCTTGTCAAAATAAGATTACAAGCAAAAAAACTCAAATTACTTTGGGCTATTTTTGTAAATAGACATGGAAGTGATGATTAATTATGCAATCCAAAACTAAACTTGACCACTAAATATTTAAATAACATTCGGTAATGGATGACAAAAAAAAACATATTTCTTCCACCTCTCTGAGAGCTTTGTATTCTTCACAGAATAACAACAACAACAACAGGATCACATGCAGTATGTGGTACTGCAGTTATAGTGACACTGTTGTGAGGTAGTCCTTGACAAGTCATTTTGTAAGCTGCCTATAATGACTTCAGATAACATAAACACATGCCTCTCTGAATCATTCTCTCAGAATCTGTATGCATTTCATGTAATCCGGGATTACATGAGCTAGCTGGGCAGAATCTGCATTAATTCCATGCAAATACAACAGGTTTTTTTTCGAGAGGAATGTATTCTCTCTGTATGTCAATGTCTCAATACATTGCAATCCATGCAAATGACACCAGTAAAGCCACGTTTCTGAATGTGCATCAGGTATAAATAAAATAGCTCTAACCCAAGACACAAAAGAAACCTTCATGTTTCTTTTAAGGAACTCATGCTGTCTTCAGACCAGTGTCCTTGTGACTCATTTAACAAGAGACGGAAAGTACGCAACACACAAAACAAACAAAGAAAAAAAGTAAAAATGCGGACGAGCCAAAAGCAATATATTTTCTCAGGCACAATAGACGACAAAACTGAGAAGATTTTGCAATAACATGTCAAGAGTTACTGCAGAATTTCATTAAGGCCTATCTCTATGTTCAGTAGTGCTCCAGATATCGTCAGCCATACTGGTGCTGAGTCAGGACCTGAGGGAGCTATGAAAGTAGCAGTAAAACTCTGGGCAGGAACTAGACTCCAAATTGAACACAATGAGCTGATAGCAAATTCTGCACGTTCCGTGAAAGGACAAAAGATGCCAAAAACCTCTGATCTACAGTAGGTTTCTACTGAAACTATAACACAATAGATTTCTCTATGGCCTTGACAGAAAAGGAAAAATCGAATTAAACAACCATTACCGTCTAAAATCCCATCTTTGGTTGAGAGGCAAATACTGTACACAAATGAATCACACACTTGCGGTATAGGCCCAAGGCTATGTTTCTCATCAACCAAAAGCATTTCCAAGTGTTGTGAAACATCTTAGTCTCAAAGACACTGGAAAAATAAGACACTGATAAAACTCCACGAGGCGACAGAGGGTTGCTGGGTAAAAAATGATTTCCCCAAGACCAATGCCCTTATCTGAATTGCCACACCCTAACCTCCAGCTAGCCCTGTATTCACCCCCCCGTTATATTAGCTGGTCTCTGGTCAGTCTATCAGCCCTCTATTCTAACATGCAGGTTTCATTCTCTGATGCACATTGACACAACATGCTTTTACAGTACGTAGACTTCCATGGTTACAAATCGGACGCCACTCAGACGGTCACAGTGAGAGACTCGAGGCATTCTGATTGGCTCTCACAGGCACCCTGAGCGTGACCGCCTCACGGGGAGAACAGACACGTGACTTGGAGGCTCAACGCAAATGCAGCGGTTCGCCGTACAGCAGCTGAAAAAGGGACATGTTTTCAGGGAGGCCAGTGGTGGGTTTTAAATTCATAACGATGCTGACATCGGAATCACAGGTGGCTGGGCCAGTACAGGCCGGTCCGGGCCGGTTTGGACCGGTTTGGGCCGCTGTGACACCACATCAGACCTGCCCTGGAAAAGGATGAAAGCACCCCCTTCCCCGGTCTATTCAGATCCCTACTCTACTTCTCTACGGGTACATGCTCTCTGTCCAGGCAACGGCCATGCTCAGCGACTCTTCTGGCTGAGAACACAGACCTCCTGTCCTGACTCTGGGCTCTGGGTGTCATATCAAGGAACTGAGGTGCCAGAGAAAACCCCCCACATTGATGTGTGCGTATTCCTCGATCAGCGCTCCCTTTGAAATGAAGCCCAAATCAACGATAACCGTCGGATGACGTCGGGGTCACGTGTCACACACTGGCTTGCTTGAGCCTCCAATCACGAAAGGGCTTTGCGAGACAGCACGGAAGGGTGTCCATGGAGAGGAGCCAGAGTGACACTGGTCCAATTCTCCTGTTGATTTACAGAGATTGTCGGCTCGTACAGGTTCATAGGCGAGATACTGTAGACCTACGACTACTAAAAGAGACAGAGGTGGAGGGGTGGAGAGTTGGGGTAGGGGTGCTCAGAGAGATGGGGGAGAGTGTAGGGGGGTCCCCACCTGGTCACACCTTGTTGCGATCTAATGGGGGAAAACAGTGATAAGACACAAAGTACAGAGAACAGTTACAGACGCACACACACACACACACACACACACACACAAACACACATAGGCAACACGTCAGCATAGACAGAATTAGAACACAACTTCTACCTATAGGGGATGCAAATAGACATTCAGCGTGCCGTTTACTTGTAAGTGACATCAAGGGATAGAGACACACCCTAGGCTGATGCTCCAAACAGCAAAATAGGCTCGTAATCACACTGAAACATTCTATGCTAAACACAGCTAGCTATCATTTTCTGAGACAAATATGCCCCCCAAAGAATGCCAATGGCAAAAAAAAATTAAAAAAAAAGAACAAGAAAAAAAAACGAGCTTGACTTGTTTAGTTGATCCTGTGATTCTCAGACACGTTAAAGACAGCAGTATTGCAGACAGTAGAGGAGACGCATTTGAAGATGTGTCAAATCACTTGAAAGCCCCCCCCCCCCCCCCCCCCCCCCCCGCCGACAGCTCCGGGGGGTGGCATTCAAGACCGATCGCGTTTGTTCGTTCGCGGTTCGTCAGCCGCGTCAAACGCTGCACGCCGAGCCCCCCCCCCCCCCCCGGAAAACCCCCGGAGTCACCTGACTTGTCACCTGACGTGTGACAGATTGCTGAGCGTTCCCTGAGGCAGTGTCTTGTTCACAGGGAGACGGTGCATCATATGGAGATGACGGGCAGAGTGAATCGCCGGCACATGCAGGGAAAATGATGCCCATCTATCAACAGGACCAACTATCTGTTACCGGGAGTGTGGTCGAGACAGATAGAGGCAAACTACAGGCAAACACACGTTCACACACACACACAACCACACACACACACGTACGCGTGGAATGGATGAGGTCATTCACAGTCACCGTGACACTCACAGACCCATCGTCTATTGTGGGTGACACCGTTTGCTTTGAACTTGCACTTTGTATGTGCATGCAGAGGAGTGTATTGTTATTCATGGAATCTCGGCGTGGCTTTTCCCAAAGCCTCATCGCGAGCGTCGGCACCTCGCCGTGCGGTATGCGCCGGGTGAATGTGCACACGGGATCACAGCAGCGTCTGTCATACGCCTTCCCGTCAAAGCAGTAGATGTGACTGTCATCTCACGCAAGATGGAGTGTTCAGGAGGGATGAGGATGACACAGCAAGGTCAACAGGCCCTCTACGTGTTCTAGCGACAAGAAATGAGGGGGGGGGGGGGTGACAGTGGGACTGCACAGGGCCATGAGTGGAGCGTCGGCTTGGTAGCTCACACGTACACAAACGGGCAAGATGATGGAGGGAGGGAGGGAGGGACCGAGAGAGAGGAAGGGAGAGAGACATTACCCCATGAAGCTCCTTCAGGAGATCCACAGCACAAGGAGACACAAGGAGGAACAGTCAATAGCGCACGTATCGATCCACACACACACACACACACACACAACCAATCCATCAAATCACAGCCATACACACACACACTATGATAGAAACTCATGTACACAAACTCACAATTAGCACAGAAGAAAGCATTCCATGGAAGTTAATTGAATGTAATTACCACCACCTCCACAGCTAAAAGCCCGACCAACAACTATAGCACACCTACTAATAGAACTATTGTATGCATTCCGAGCTTCCCAAAGAAGGTTGTTATGGGAACTAAATAGTATGTTTTCCTTAAGTGCCACTGGCAGTTGCATATAATTACATGGTGCAAATTATTTATATAAAAACACAACCTGTGGAAACTCTCTCTGAGAGAAAACATGAGTGTTACCTAAAAGACTGTACTCTGGTGGAATATATATAATTCGCAAGAAGAAAACAATAAGGGATTCAACCCAATGTAAAAATACCAAATATAGAGAAATTCCAAAATAGTAGACCGACGTTTCAGGGATACCCCTTGTGACAGATTTACACTATGCTGTGACTATATAGCATTGTGTTCGATATTTCTTTCGAAATGTAAAACAAAAGGGGGTTTAACTTACGAAAATGCAAACGCCACCAGTGCTCCACTGACCACGATGAAGTCCAGAATGTTCCACAGGTCTCGGAAGTAGGCGCCAGGGTGGAGCAGGAGGCCCAAGTCGACCATCTGAGAGAGAAGGAGAGAGACAGGGACAGAGAGACAGAAACAAAGAGATCCAGATTAGACAAACATTGTCAGCTGAACTGTGTGTCCACAGTATGAGCTTCTCTATCCAGTTATCTTACCTTGATGACCATCTCGAATGTAAAAACACCAGTAAACACGTAATCCAAATACTTGAGCACCTGCACAACAGAGAGAGCATCGGTCATGAAAATGACAGCCGAAAAAAAGAGGCTATCATCATGAACTAATTTCAATAAGTGTGTGTGTGTGTGTATGTTTTGATGGCAGACTCACGTTGTTGCGTGGGGCATTCGCCTGGACGGGGTCCTCGGCAGCCAAAGCAATGCTGCTCATGGCGATCACCACCAGAATACACATCTCAAAGTAGCGCATGGTCACAATGTAGTGGCACAGACGCCTCACCCTGGAGAGACAGAGAGAGAGGAAGAGAGAGAGGAAGAGAGAGAGAGAGACAGAGAGAGAGAGAGGAAGAGAGAGAGAGACAGAGAGAGAGAGAGAGACAGAGAGAGAGGAAGAGGGAGAGAGGGAGGGAGGGAGAGAGAGAGAGGGAGACAAGGGGGGGGGGGCATGACATGGGTTTTGTTACCTAATGCTCCTGGGGGGTATTCCAGAAAGCAGGTTATGCAACATAACCGGGTAAGTTAACCCACCAGCTCACAATGTTGCAGCAACTTACTGGCAATGTTGCTACAACGCTGGGTGTCAGCTGGGGAGTTAACTTACATTTACATTTAGTCATTTAGCAGACGCTCTTATCCAGAGCGACTTACAGTAAGTACAGGGACATTTCCCCCGAGGCAAGTAGGGTGAAGTGCCTTGCCCAAGGACACAACGTCGTTTTGCACAGCCGGGATTCAAACCAACAACCTTCTGATTAATAGCCTGACTCCCTAACTTACCCGGGTATGTCACATAACCTGCTTTCTGGAATACCCCCCTGGTGCAAGCTCAACACTCAAAATGTTGACTCTCCCAGCAGCACACAAACCAATAGAGAGGTATTATCTGATGGTTAGATCTCGGGCGTCAGGTGGCTGAGCGGTGAGGGAAGCGGGCTAGTAATCTGAAGGTTGCCAGTTCGATTCCCGGCCGTGCAAAATGACGTTGTGTCCTTGGGCAAGGCACTTCACCCTACTTGCCTCGGGGAGAATGTCCCTGTACTTACTGTAAGTCGCTCTGGATAAGAGCGTCTGCTAAATGACTAAATGTAAACACTGTTTCTAGTCATGGCAAAATGCATTTACTGTATTTGCCATTAATAGATGGTTGTTTTATGCCAACGTTTACAAGCAGGCTGTAGAGAGGGGGCAATTGGATAAGTGTGGACTTAAAGGGTAGTGCTACTTCACTGCCTTTAAGACTTGCACTTAAATTTAACAGCTTCTCTAAATGAGCTAAATTGAGGGGGGGTATTTTGTACATGAGGCGCAAGGCTGCATGGATGGAACTGATTGATAGATGTACATTTACACAGTCGGTCAGAGCCAAGGAACATGTATTTGACCAGACAAGATCAGAGTGGTTAGAGCCAAGGATCAGTCTGAATTTGACCAGACAGTGCAACAGCTATTATATGATGTTGCCAAGCTATGACTTACGGGTTGGTTTGCCCAAACACAAACATGGAACTGTAGGGTAGGATGGGTCTGGGGCCGTTCTGAGTAAGATCCTTCAGGGTTTTCTTTTCCGTGTTCATAGGCATGGTCTCCAAGTCAATGCTGTTGACTGGGGGAATACAGATATGTGGATTTAGATTAACTTCAGTAAACTTCTGTTTACAATTATAATACTGAGATTTCGGGACATAAAAATAACATGGGGTTATATCTCTTAAAGATACCAACTCACAAAATGTGCATACTTTTTTGCTGTTGTTACAAGGAGGATGCGATAAAAACATCCTCTCTCGTTTCCCAGGTTTTATGTCCTGTATGTGCTGCGAGGGTCTGTTTGTGGTACTGACTGGTAATGAGGGTGGTCTCCCCAGGGGGAGAGGTGATGGTGACGGGGGGGATGTGGCCCGAGGTCTCTCCTGTTTTCCCGACGTTCCTCTGGTTGTCTGAGTCCTCTGGTCGGTCACCGCCCCCCTTGGGGCCTCCGGGATACTGCTTGGGGGTGATGGCCAGGGAATCTCCCTTCGAGTCCTGGTATCTGTCACTGGAATGAGCCCCCAAAAAACACCCAGACAGAATAGGTCATGGAACACTATTTCGCATCCTTGCTCATGAAGCTAAATAGCAATTCAGTTGGTGTGAAGCTGTGTGCTAATGTGTACATCCTATTCACTGCGTGTGAAGCTAAATAGCACAAAGCTAGTGTGATACATTTGTACAGACAGGAGATTGAGGGTAGTCAGGGTTGAGGCAGACCTGTATCCATGGCCTCTCTCCCCGACGCTGGTGTCTCTGTACCCCTCTCCCTCCGCAGTGGATTGGCCCCTGGAGCCGTGGGTCCTGCGTCTCTTCCCATTGGCCCCGTTCTCCCCCCTGGAGCAGCACTCCCCGTCCCGATTGGCCGAGCGGCCCTCTTTGTGGCGCGGCCGGCCCTCCCCCCCGCCCCCGCTGTTGACGGTGCCGTTGCCCTCCTTGGCCGGCCTGTGGGAGTGGTGGTGGGGGCGATGCTCCCTCTCCCCCGGGCCTCCTCCACCCCCTCCTCCTCCCCCCTCGTCCAGAGAGCTCTGGTGGTGGTGCCTCCTGGCCCCGTCGCGGCTGCGCGAGCGCTCCCCCTTCCCCTCCCTCCACCTGCCGCCGTCGGGGTCTTTGCTGCGGCTGTGGTGCACGTGGTGCCTCCCCTCCCTGCCGTTGGCCGTCTCCCCGTTCTCGTTGGCCTCGTCGACGACGGGCCTCTCCCTGTCCCGGTGGCGGTGGTGCCTGCGAGGCTGGGCCTGGCCGGGGTCCGCGGTGGCCTCGGCCTCCTCCGGGGTCCGGGGCTTGGGCTGGCCGGGGCCGTCGTGAGGCTCGACAACCAGGGGGCGGTCCAGGTGGGTCATCATGTCCGGGCGGATGTGCATGGCGGAGGTCATGCGGATTTTCTCCTCGGGGTCCATCTCGCTGTACAGGGCCTCGGAGCTGGCACGCACGTTGTGTTTGCGCAGCTGGGTGGTGCGCTGCTCCCACACAGACCTCATCTTCAGAGACTTCTGCTGCTCCTTGCTGCCGGAGGACATGAACAGAGCAGCTCACGTTTGATTAAGGGCCATTTTTAGAAGATTTTTTAAAAATTATTATCAAAAATGTTTATATTTATTAATTAAAATTAATAGGTTTATTGTTGAGGATCCATAGGATAAAAAATATATATAAAAAAAAAATCTATTATTGGAATTTATACACTTTACAATCTGGGCAATATGTAGGTTAAGATGTTTTTAATGTTCACGTTAGTTTCAAACAACAGACTGGTTGAAAAATCAAACCCTAACATGCCGGGTGATTGACAGTATGGCCAAGGTGCAATGGACCCAACAGAACAGTGGTTTCTGTTCAGGAAGACAGAGGTGTCCAGACCACAGCCAAGCATGGTCCCTAACCCCATGCTGTGACACGCTTCACTGGTCCGGTCAATGTGAATGCCTAGTCCAAACTGAAATGGTTGACCATGCATTCTAACACCACCTGTAGGCCTTGCTGTCTCAATTCCCTCTGCATCAAGGCGAAACATGTCCCTAGCCTGCAATTGTTTCACAACAGTGTATTCGGTTGGTATTGCTTAGAAGGTTCAGATTATGATTGCAGGATAAGAATTCTGATTTACCAGTTGTCTGAATTCTCTTAAAACTACAGACAATTGCTTTTCTCTTCATAAGCAATTCAGGATCAAATCCCAACTGGTTGACAACATGACTTGACCCACGGGCATCACTAAAATCAAAAGGCGGATGTAAGCCTTTTGTACCGCACTTACCTTTCACATGGATAGAATGAGATAAAAGCTAAAGTCTCCGGCTATATCCTGTCGATGTACTAGCTTTCAAATGAGTGGGAAGGTGAGACCTGCTTCTCATGTTCACCAAAGAGAACATGGACACGCGTGAAACTGGATGTGTGTCTATGTCCCGTTCCAAGAAATGTAAACGTGACGATGATCATTTCCAAGAGGTTACGCGACACAGAGCAATCGTCACGGCACCCCTTTTACGACAGGTGGTAGGTTTACCTCAAGAAGTGATGGGCGGGGGTGCAGACATAACTCCTACAACACATAGAGGAGCACGTTGAAACAAACGAGGGAAAGAATGGAGCACCTCTTAGAAGTGTGATACAGTCAGCAGGTTAGGCAACATAAAGGCAAACCACGGGGGGACCACACAGAGTTGGAACAGACTGACAGGGAAACACAGAGAGAGACAGGAGGTAAACTGTGGCACAGAACCAAAAAGAAAGAACATTTTGAGAAATTAATTAAAATACGGACAAGGGAGACACACCCAGACCTTGAAATTCACTAAGTATTAATTAAACAAGCCTAGAACTACTGCGACGGCATTCTCGGACAGTCAATTGGAGATTTCAGAGACTTGTGTGCCCGTAATAGGAGAAAGCCCATCCGATAAACGAGTGTGTGAGTGCCCCGTGTGTGCCCCTGAGCTCAACAGATGATCGTTGCACTATCCTGCCTAACGATACACAGCGCTCCTCAGAAGGAAGTGCTGAGTCACTGTGAGATTTCTCCAGCCACGGTCTCAGAGAGCCATCCCCAGACTCCTCCCCGACCACCGTGACCCAGAGTCTGGACAGCAGAGTCGTGCCCTCCCCTGAGGGCTGGTTCTAGAAAACGGCCCCGGAGCACGGCTTGCCAGAGCTAGGCTGTCAGATGCAGGGCCCAATGGGGGGAGGGGGGTGGGGGAGGGAGGGAGATGGAGGAGACGAGCCATTCTCTAGAGGCAGGCTCCCTCCCTCCCTCCCCCCCACCCTCCTTCCCCCCCACCTCCCCACCCACCCACCCTCCCTCCCCCCCACCAAACCCCTCCCCCCCCCACCCTCCCTCCCATCCCCCCCACCCTCCCCCCCACTTCCCCACCCTCCCTCCCCCCCACCCACCCACCCTCCCTCCCCCCCACCCTCCCCCTCCCCCACCCCCCCACCCTCCCTCCCCCCCACTTCCCCACCCTCCCCCACCCCCCCACCCTCCCTCCCATCCCCCCCACCCTCCCCCCCACTTCCCCACTTCCCCACCCTCCCCCCCACCCTCCCTCGCTCCCCCCACCCACCTCCCCACCCACCCTCCCCCCCACCTCCCCACCCACCCTCCCTCCCCCCCAAACACCCACCCTCCGCCCACCCCCTACACCACAACCCCGCCAGGCACTGAAGTACTGCAGTAACAGGAACCAACAAGAGCGCACAAAACACACGATCCGAGAGCCTGTCCACCTCATGGCCCCTGACTGCGAGAGAGGGTGGGCTGCCCCATTCATCTGTTACAAGTCAACACACAGACACACTCGGACACTGGATGACATTGTGAGCACGTCAGGGAGAAAGAGAGAGACGGGGAGACGGAGAGAGAGCCAGACAGAGGAGGGAGGGGGGGTCAGGAGGAGAAGGAGGAGGCGGCGGGGTGGACGGGGGGAAGGGGACGGAGAGGAGAGGCGGGGTGGACGGGGGTAATTTGTAACGGAGGGTAAAAACTCACAGTGAGTTAACGCTGCAGATGGACGAGCTGCTAGAATTTGCACCTCGTCGGTGCCTTACAAAACTGCACATGCAAAAACAAAAGATGGGGGGGGGGGACGGGGGGGGGGGGGGGGGGGGGGGGGGGGAGGGGGAGAGGGGGACACAAAATACAGGGAGAGGTCAGGGAGGGAGGACAGAGCAGACCAAAGACCCATTTCGCCTGTCTTCCTCTGCCCCTCTCCACCTCCAGACCCCTCCAACGTGTTACACGTCAGGAGTCTCCGTAGGAGAGACAGGACACCAGGACCAACAAAGCGAGCGGCTGCAGACTTGCTAAGAGAATTGCAGGCCTGAGATTTGACCCTCTGAATAAATGATTCATTCTCATTTCGTAGGGAAAAACCAGTTTAAACAATGCATCCCCCCCCCCCACCAAGTCCAATGGTAAATACGTGTTTTGTTGAAGAACACAAGTCTCAAAGCCCACAGTAATCTGAACACTCGTATCGATGGCTCGTTCACATTCTAAAATAACAAGCCGAGAGACATTGAACTGAAAGTCATGGAAGCTATTCACAGATTCACACGGACTGTGTCAGATGATCATCTACGACGACACGGCAGCTTCTAGAAGTTGTACCAGATGAACGGCAGTGCCGCGGGGAAAGAGAGACAGTGACAAAGCAGGTACAAACTGAAACATCCCAAAACTCAACTCAATAAGGCTTTAGTAAAGGTGCACAATACAGTAGTGTTTAGGGTTCAGACAAAAATGGGCGTTTTCCATCCTCGTGGAACCTCTCCGACATTATGCAAGACCCCAGTATGGGACATGGCTGTCCGAGACATGAATAGCAACACGTTGAGTGTGTCAGGGTGGAAGTTCAGTCGAATCTGTTTGATCCTCCAGGTTTTTAGGTTTAAACAGCAGAAAACCTTGCAAGTCATTCCGTCTCATGATCACACGATCATCTTGCAACTCATACGCACTCAAAGAGAGCTGGGCTAACCAGTGAGCGCAGACAGACTAGGATAACGTAACCATGCAGTCCAGACAGAGACAAGGGAAACATCTCGGGATAACTGAAGGACTACAAAGGAGGGTTACTTTTTGGTGATTTTGTGAAGGGATTGCATATTTCTTTTGTGTTCATACTTCTTTTTTGCGTGTTCAGGATGACCAAGCAAATAGAGAGTGGCTAGGAGGCCTTCTGACTTACGCTGTTATAGAGATGTTGGCCGCAGACATGGGGCTGACCTTTACCTCCTTGGCCTTCTGCATAGCCAGCTTCTTATTGATGGCCTCTTCCTGCTCCTCTTCATCCTGACAACACACACACACACCCACACCTCAGTGGTGGCCTATCAGAGCGACAGGTTATGATAAGTCCTGCCACAGATCACAAATCAAGACCATCGCTTTGCGAGGGCCAGTTAAGATTTAAGCTACTTCTCAATATTGTAGGGGATATATTAATGACCACAAATCCTACGAGCAACTGGGCAGTTCATTACCTTGAGTTACTGAACGGGACAAACATAATTCACGGTACAACAGCCCGAGAAGACAGGCTTATAAAACCAGTAAGGACATGAGCACCATATATCCTAATTGAAAAAAAATCACGGTGAATCTACAATCGTAAATATGGGGGAGAAATCGTTTGATTTAAGACGGGACTTTTATAAAGGATCACCGGCACGGCCCTGGTTCAGGGACACCCAACACTGGGGAGGACTCCAAAAGGCCAGAACTGCAACCTGGCCTATCATGTGTACAGTATGACAGCAGCTGGAGAGTGTTGCAGTAGCATCCCTGTACCTTAGTGAGTTCCTGAGCATTGGCAAGGTTATCCACAGCAATGGCCAAGAAGACATTGAGGAGAGTGTCTGGTCATTTGCGAAAGTCTCAGGAAAGTTCAAACTCTCAATCACTCACCAAACAATCAATCGATATTTACACTCAGACGAAGAGAGTTATTTTTACAAAATCAACGATCGATGACTTCACCGTCGTAGGACTGAATAACGAGCAGCTTGACAGCCGTAAAGGTTAATTGATTGGGGGTCGATGAGAGAGAGAGGATACAGTTTCCAAAGAGGGTGAGAACGATGAAGTAGATCGAGGAGAACATTCCACGCCGAACGCCCCCCTGTGACTCTATCCCATGGTACATCACTGCATTCCAATCCTCTCCCGTCAGGATCTGGTGGGGGGCACAGAAATATCAAAGTGAGGTATTTTCAAGAGAACACACCCCTCCTCCTCGTAGCGATGTCTCACCTGGAAGACAGTGAGAATGGCTGCTGGGAACGTGTCAAAGTTAGTCGTTGGCGTCTCCTCCTCGAAATTAAACCTGCGGGAGGAAACATAACAGGTTTAAAACATTACATTTTATATTTACATTTTAGTCATTTAGCAGACGCTCTTATCCAGAGCGACTTACAGTAAGTACAGGGACATTCCCCCGAGGCAAGTAGGGTGAAGTGCCTTGCCCAAGGACACAACGTCATTTGACACGGCCGGGAGTTTCGAACTGGCAACCTTCAGATTACTAGCCCGATTCCCTAACCGCTCAGCACCTGACTCCCGAAAACGGATCGATTGGTTTCCGTTTCGCTGGCCACGCCATCCGTGGGAATGATCTGAATAATATATCAATACAATAATATGTATTGCTCGTCTTTCTCTACAAGAACAGCCAGCATTTCTCAGTGTACCTCTGTGACTTTAAGACTCTAAGACTTTAAGATCTCAAAGCGCAGCTTCCCAGCAAATGCCAACGTTTTCCTTCTGACATATTGCATCTTTCTAGAAGCATCTTCGGGGACCTAATTACATCTTCTCACAATGAACAAGATGCACACCGAATGAGATTTACAGCAACTGAGTCTGTCCTCTGCCTGCTAAAATCCTTACCGATATGTGAGCATTCATTAGTGAGTATCTCATTATGTTTCCATCTTTGGTAGGGAGAGGTCAGGGAGATGTGGATTAATCCACTGAAACAAGAACTTTTTCCGTCACCTTAAATAAATCTTCTTTATCCAAGTTACAGAGCATCAAGCAGACCTGACAAATCACAAGAGGATCACAAGAGGATCACAACCGATCGAACAATGTTCATCTTCTAATGCTGGCATAGGCAGCGTTACTGAATCTTGATTGAATTCAGAACCAGACTGCAGCTAATGGCCCATATACCTGGATGGCATATCTTGGCTCACATGGTTTTGGCCGTCATGCATTTCCTGAACAGCTTGGAATGAGTGGGCAGAGAGTAGCACAGGCTGGTCAGAGTGCAGGTAGGACTAGCTCAATGCTACAGCTAATGGAAAGGACGGGATATAGTACAGGTTATTTATAGGACGTTATCTCATTAACATATCCTTTTTTTAATTGGCTGTCTATCAAAGCAATTTGTTCAAGGATCTGTCATTTGGCATTGTTACGGTACAGGGTACATCTCTCCAGGTTTCCTGGAACTGTTACAGTAAATACGGAACAGAGAGCATGACCTGACTGACTGTGTATGGCATGGGAACGGCTACACGGAGCCTTGCCTTCCAGAACATGTTCACAACTGCCAAGTTGCATTTATCTCTTGATCTAAGGGATCCGAGACTACATTTTTGGTTGGGAATTCAGTCTTTGCAAGTCTATAATTCATTCAGATGTCATTGCATTTTTTCCCTTCTTTTTCCCTCCATTTCAATGGATTATTAAGCCCATAGCTGACATAGAAGCTTCGACTCAGTAGCTGAGTGGAATCAAAAATTCATAGGTACGGCTGACAGAGATGAAAACCTATTTCTCCAGTGAAACTCACTCCTTCACAGTGGGTTGAGAAGGGAGGGAAATGGGAAGCCCTGGAGCAATGGAGTTTTTATACTTAGCCCCTGGTGGAGGCACGGCGCCGTAAAACAGAGACACAACAGCTGTGCAGCGAACAAGCTAAATGCTAACGTTAACAACAGCTGTGCAGCGAACAAGCTAAATGCTAACGTTAACAACAGCTGTGCAGCGAACAAGCTAAATGCTAACGTTAACAGGGGTCTGCTTCCGGCTGACGTACGATCTGGACCTGTGGATGACGCAGTCGCTTCAAGTGAATCGAATCAAAAGGACTGACTCACTGTCCCCCAAAGAGCTGCATGCCTAGCAAGGCAAACACCACGATGAAGAGGAAGAGCAGGAATAATAAGCTGATGATGGACTTCATGGAGTTCAGCAGGGGACACCACCAGGTTCCTCAGGGAGTTCCAGTATCTAGAGGGGTAGAGAGAGAGACAGAGAGACAAAGAGAGAGACAGAGAGAGAAAGGGAGAGAGAGAGAGAGAGAGAGAGAGAGAGAGAGAGAGAGAGAGAGGAGAGAGAGAGAGAGAGAGAGAGAGAGAGAGAGAGAGAAAGAGGGAGACAGAGGGAGTGAGAAAGAGGGAGAGAGAGAGAGAGAGAGAGAGAGAGAGAGAGAGAGAGAGAGACAGACAGAGAGAGAGAGAGAGAGAGAGAGAGAGAGAGAGAGAGAGAGAGAGAGGAGAGAGAGAGAGAGAGAGAGAGAGAGAGAGAGAGAGAGAGAGAGAGAGAGAGAGAGAGAGAGAGAGAGAGAGAGAGAGAGAGAGAGAGAAAGAGAAAGAGAGAGAGGACACAAATGACCATTAGTCATGAATTACTCGTGTCTCTCATTAATGCCAGTGCTAGCGTTGTGCTGTTTTGGAAGCGGAAGCAGCACACGTTATAGTCGACTCACTTGGTGACTTTGAAGATCCTCAGCAAGCGGAGAGCTCTCAGCACGCTGATACCAAAGGAGGCTCCGGTTTGATCGCAGCCCAGATCACCTCGAAAATACTGCCGATGATCACCTGCAAAGACAGGCACGCGGACCACTGAATCACCGCACGTGGGCATTCTGTGAAACAGAGAGATGGCTAATTCCAGAACATTCCAGCTCACCCCAAAATCAAAGCAGTTGAAAGATGAGTGAAAGTAGGTTCTGGGGCCCAGACCATACATCTTCATAGACATCTCAGTCAGGAACAATCCCAAGAACACAAACTCTGCCAGATCTGAACACACGGATCAATAGAAATCACAAATGGGACTCACGGCACTCATTGATTCCCAGGCAACGACTCAGAAGTGCGAGCGGAAAAAAAACTGCGGCCCTGTGGACCGAGCGTATGAGCCGACTGATGGCATCAACGGGAAGGGCTTACAGAGCGCGTAGGTCAGCCACTCCGGCTGGTCGTAGTGCACGATGGCCACGCACAGGGTGTTGAGGCCCACCAGGCACAGCACCGTCCAGTAGAAGCTCTGGGCCTTGACCAGGCGGCGGATGGTGAAGCGGACTCGCTTCTCTTTCCTCCGGAAGTAGGAGGAGCTCTCGTTATTGCTGCTCCTTCAGGCTGGCCCTTGCCGAACGGCGACCCTTGGGGCACTGCGGGCACAGAGCACACGCACGCGCTGGCCGGTAAGGCCACTGAGCTCTCTCGGGTCATCCAGGGTCTAGGTTAGTATGTTTTCTAGGCGATGTGCTATCTAGATCTGAGTTATCTAGGAGGTTGTCTATAGGTCGAGATGATCTAGGTTGGGATTAGGGTTAAGGGTTTTGAGGCATGTGGACTGCCTGTGGTGATGATGATCCTGGATGAAGTGACATTTAAAAGAACTTCGAAGCATGTAAAAAACACAATATGTCCGATCAACAGTTTCACTGCCTTATTGTTATGGTTACAACATCTAAATCTGCAAAGGATTCATTTATGGTACTTATATGGGATTTATTTGCACTGCGCTGGCCAACACTTGGCATGCATAGAGCAGTCAGACGCTCTCTCCTCTCTGACCACCTCCGAGCTCTGCACTGTATTAACTTAAATTAAACTAAAATGTCAAGTTAGGCTGACCAAAAAAGAAAGGTGAAAAATGGGTCTATTAGCATCTCGTTACTGGCCCAGGAGGAGCAGGGATAATCATTTCCTGGGCTATTTTAGTCCAGACATTTGACTGTGAGTCCTCATAAATGGGGAGAGGGAGACGGTCTCTCTAACTTTTTGCTCCCCTCTCTCTCTCTCTCTCTCTCTCTCTCTCTTTCTTTCTTACTCTCTCAATCTCCAATTTCCCTATCCTCCCTTTCCAAAAATCTGCATTCAGATCTCTCCCTCTGTCTCACCTTATTCAAAGTATATGTGATGTTGTCAAATTACACTGGGCCGAGCCCCAAATACCATCTTAATTACAATGCAGTGATGCAGATCTAATTGCTCAGTATTAATAATCACTTATCGACCGAGGATGAGAGTTAAATCAGATAGCAACAAGAAGCAAGGAACCGTTGGTGTAGATAGCAACAAGAAGCAAGGAACCGTGGTGTCTTTATTAGGAGAAGCTATTGCACCGGTATTGTCATTAGTCATCCTTAAAGGTCACTTGTCTGAAAAATCGTATTCATTATGCCACAAAATGGTATAATGTGAATTTGAGTGACTTGCTTTGTTGTCATAAACATAGACAATTACTTCAGGATACTAAAGGTAAACAACATTACCCATGATGCCCACATTCAGAATTCAGAGATGTAGAAGGAAGGTGAGTGGGGGAGGGAGGGGAGGGGGCAGATGGAGGGAGGGAGGAGTTCCTACAACAGATGACTCTGTAAAGTGGTCCTCCCCTTCCTCCGCATTGATCAGGTCATTCTTGCTCTTTTTGGCTCTTTTTAACACTGAAAGAATATGAAGCAGGCACATGTGTCATTATGCAAGCAAAGGATTTGGATGTAGCCATCACACAGGGATATATGAGTTCATATCAATAACATTTGGGATCGATATAGCTCAGTGGTTGGACATTTGACTGCGGATCTGAGGTTCAAATCCCTTGACTCTGCGCCAAAGCCTCTGTTCAAGGAACACATTATCATGGGACTTCATCCGTAGACACAGTAAGAGATGAGACGGAGGACGTAAGAGAGAAAAGCTCTCCAGACAACCAGCTCCACACCTCCCACTGCCCTCTAGTTAGCATGCCACCCAGGCACCATGATCGCTCTGGGGCTTGGCTCCAGCTCAGAGCCCTTAGCCTGCCTGAACAGAGGCTCCCTGGAGAGCAGCCAGACTGGCAGGGCCCTCTCCTACCGGGAGTCCACAGGCCTCACCTGGGTTGTTCTGTTTCCTCTTGTACCAGGCCCCGTCCATGGGCGACTTCTCCTCCGCGTGCTTGTCCTCCTCCGCCAGCATGACCTCCTCTGGAACACATACACGCACGCACACACACGCACACACACGCGCGCACACACACACACACGCATCAGGGGGCCTCCTGACTTGTACGACATAACTCGAACGAGAAGTCAGTGCACCATGGAGACGGCGATGCCGCTGTTGTATTTACTCAGAGATTGTGTTCGCGCAGATTCTTTTTATCGTCACAAATGAGGAGAGATAAATAGAGAGAGAGAGATAGAGAGAGAGATAGAGAGAGATAGAGAGAGAGATAGAGAGAGATAGAGAGAGTTGGGCCTGACCTGCCTTGCAGATCCACTCCAGGTAGCCTGTCAACTCTCGCTCGATCTGCTGCTGCCTCCGCAGCTTCAGGAACTCCTGCCTCTTCTCCACACGTTCACGCTCCTTGGCAAACTCCCTGCACGCACGCACACGAACACACACACACATGCATGCACACACGCGCAAGGACACAATTATGGTTAAGAAGTCTACATACTGAAATAAGAGAAATGGTTGTTTCTGTCACCCACCCCACCATGTATAATACTTCAAAATACAACATATTTCATCTTATATATTTTATTACCCTAACGACGACAGGGTTAGGATACTGAGATTAAATGAAAAGGAAGGAAACACTGTCATTAACCTGCAATGCACCATGAGCCTCCACAGGCCCACAGATGGACCCCATCTCATGGATATAGTCACTAAGTCTAAAGGGACCAATTGATCTTCCCTTCCACTCCCACAGTATCTCTGTGTGGTGCTGGCTGCTTGAGCCAAGCAAACAAGAGAAGCAGGAACAAAGAAGAGAGAGAGAGCGAGAGAGAGCGAGAAGGAGAGTGAGAGACGAGAGATGAGAGAGGAGAGAGAGAGAGAGAGAGAGAGAGAGAGAGAGAGAGAGAGAGAGAGAGAGAGAGAGAGAGAGAGAGAGAGAAGAGAGAGAGAGAGAGAGAGAGAGAGTGAGAGAAAGCTCACACAAGAGAGAGACAAAAAGAAGGCTCGAACAAGAGAAAGACAGAGAGAGAGAGAGAAAGCTCAACCAAGGGATAGAGAGAGAGAGAGAGAGAGAGAGAGAGAGAGAGAGAGAGAGAGAGAGAGAGAGAGAGAGAGAGAGAGGGAGAGATGGAGCGAGACAGAGAATGGAGGGATCCCCTCCCTGAGCAGCCCGCCCCCTCAGCTCAGACTGAGCCAGGCTGTGATTGTCTTCTCTCCCACACAGGGCTGGGGGAAGCTCCTTCCTGCATTGCAGTGGCTGTCTGCCTGTGTGTGTGTGTGTGTGTGTGTGTGTGTGTGTGTGTGTGTGTGTGTGTGTGTGTGTGTGTGTGTGTGTGTGTGTGAGAGAGAGAGTGTGTGTGGTGGGTGAATGCATGTGTCTATTTGGTGGGGGAGTGTATGTGTGTGTGTGTGTGCAGGTATCTGTGTATTGTGGTGGGGTGTACAGCATGTGTGTGTGTGTGTGTGTGTGTGTGCAGGGGTGGTGGCAGTGAGGAATCCCAGCCCCTCTGCGGTCCCACGCATCCCCTGAGGCGATTGAGTCAAACCACTCTTCGATATGGACACACCACACACACACATCAAACACACACCCAGAACCTTAACTCAGACCCACTTACACACTGACACTGTCCATAATAGACTCTCTGAATGCAATGTGAAGGGAGAAAACGACTCTGCAACCTAAAACAATTCTACGAAGCACATACTGGAGCACACAAACAGTTCTGTATACTATTTCAAATGCATAAACACACAATCCAAATGATCCACTGTGTGAGAACATGGACCAGGCATTGGTTTCGTCCATCTAGGTCCTGATGTGTCGTCCCAGACGACCTACGACATCCAAAAGGAGCGGGATGAGGGCTAATGACACACAACCCGTAGTGAGGATGAGAGCGGCGGATGTCTTCAGACTGAGAGCCGCAGAGGGGGCCCATTGATCCGAGCAGTGTGAGCGGGAGGCGGCTCACAGCGTGACCCTCCGCCACACAGAGGTGCTCTGCACGTCATCATGGGCGGCCCGGGGAGGGAGGGAGGGAGGAAGGGAGGGAGGGAGGGAGGGAGGAGGGAGGGAGGGAGGGAGGGAGGGAGGGAGGGGAGGGAGGGGAGGGAGGGAGGGAGGGAGGGAGGGAGGGAGGGAGGGAGGGAGGGAGGGAGGGAGGGAGGGAGGGAGGGAGGGAGGGGGTGTGGAATACGAGAAGCAAAAGAAAAAACATCAAGAAAGAATAAAAGAGAAAGAAGGAGAAAAGAAAGATGGAGAGAGAAGTAGTGCTGGAAAAGAGAGAGAGAGAGAGACAGGCACACAAAGAGAAATTGAAAGAGAGCAGCATGACAGCATGCCTCAAGTGTGTGTGTGCGTGTGTGTGTGTGTGTGTGTGTTTGAGGCATACTGTCAGCATGAGTTTCTGGTTGAGCCACAGAGCTTCAGTCAGCTCATGGAAACCCCACAGACAGCGGCCAATGGAGAGAACGGGGAAGGACGGGGCCTAGCGATGAAAGAGATGACCATCCTCCACACACACCCACCACACAGACGCACACGCCCCACCTCACCCAGCCCCACCCCCTGGAGGCTGGCCTTTAGAGGCTGACAGCACCCCAGCAGGCTGCATCTGTGACCTTTCACCCCCCAAAAGCCCCCACCAAAGCCCCCCCCACCTTGCAGTTGGCGTGGTGACACACACCAGCGAGGGGACCCAGAATCAACAAACATCCCTGGGAGAGAGCCGCCCTCCCCCGAAAAAAAAAAACGTACAAACAAAAAAACGTCTACCTGAATCACCAGTCACTCTCCAGCTCTCCTTGGGAATACATCCTTGGGAACACATCCAATTATTTGCAGTGGATTTTCCACAGACAGAGAAGTGTTGTGGCGTCTTTGTGTGGTGTGGTGACTCCTGAGGATTATGCACATTATTATGCAAATGTTCCCCTAAGCGAAATGTCTTTGAGAGACTCACCTTGAACACAAAGTAAGAGCTAAATGATTGGATTTCACGCCCACCCGCCAGACCGCAGGAGAAACAGTAACTCCTCAGGAAGGGCAGAGGGACTACTTCTTCAGAGTGAAGGGGCACTGATACACACATTAATGGCCCGGGCCAAACCCTGGGACTGCTTTACTCTTAATAGACAAACTGAGATGAACATAAAGCCTTTGCTGCAGCTCCGCTACAGCAGGTGTGGAGGGAAGTAAAAGTCTGAAATGGAAAAGATCAAGTGTGAAAAAGGTTGAGTGGAACAATGAGAGTGAGAGAGAGACATAGAGAGAGACATAGAGAGAGAGAGAGAGAGAGAGAGAGAGAGAGAGAGAGAGAGAGAGAGAGAGAGAGAGAGAGAGAGAGTGAAAAGAAAGAGAGAGTGAGAGAGAGCAGCAAAGCCATTTGGGTAAAGCCGCTAGTGAGAATTAGATTCGCTTTCCGAGAAGTAATAAATTCAACTCCCGATAGCAGTGAGAGTGGAACATAGTACACCACAGAGCACTCATCGGGACGTCACTAATTAGAGTGTGTGTGTGTGCCCTGTGTGTACATTACGTGTGGGCTTGCATGTGTATCACTAAAACAAGAGGAATGAGATCTCACTCCAGATTTACACAATGGTGGCACAATGTTTTACCGTGCTGAAAGGTTTGCTTGACATGGATTATATGGACGGTGTGTGTGTGTGTGTGTGTGTGTGTGAGAGTGTGTGTGTGAGGAACACTCACCCTGACAGGACGCCCAGCACCAGGTTGAGCATGAAGAAGGAGCCGATGATGATGAGAGGGATGAAGTAGAGCCAGTTCCACGTGTTCCCCGAGGCATCGTTGGCCTGCACCCACACACACACACACACACACACAGGCACGCACACACATGGGCACACACAAGGGAAAAAGGGTCACCGTCGGTTTATTCAAAACACACAGCGTGTTGTTTGCCAACAAGAACATCAGTGTTCTGTGTTGTCGACACTTCCATCGTGCACCACAAAGAGCACCTGGGTGCTCACTTCCACTCTCCAAAGTGACAGCCATGCATGCTCGAGATCTATTGAGTCCTGCGCGCCTGCTGAATATGCAACATCAGAAATAAATCTCCCGGTGGACTCAAGACGTAGTGCCTTCCGGATGGATCATCAGCAACGGAGAGAAATGAAACTTTTTTTCCAACCAGGGCAGGATTATTCTAATGTAGGGAATCACACCTCAGGCAGTCAGACAAGATAGTTCTACAGCCCCCCCCCCGCCCTCCCCCCCCCACGCCCAGCCCCCTGGCTGATCCCACTGTCAGATTCATGGGGTGATGGTAAGAGAGAACAGGAGAAGTGCTGGGCTTCATGAGGCGTGTAACCCTTTACAAGGCCCAGATCCTCTCTCGCCCGTCCCCGCTCTCCATTATCTGCTGTCTGTAATTGCACCAGAGGCCTGGGGGGTGCTGAGTCGGCAGGACAAAACACCCCCCCCCCCCCCCCCCCCCCCCCGAAACGCACACACGTGTCCGCGCGCGCACACACACACACAAATGCACGCACGCGTCAACACACAAACGAGCACGTACACGAACATAGATACACGCACAAGCGCACGCATCTACCCCCTCTCCTATCATCCGTTGACTCGACAGTAGCCAGTCCATTGAATAAACCGCAACCTAATGGCCTGGTCCACCACCACCACACACACAGGCACACATTCAACTCCTCCATCCTGATAGCTAGGAAGGTTCTAGTCAATAGCTTCCTGACATTCTCTTGGCGCCTCAGAGGTTTCCAGAAAGATGTCGCATTCAGCTCTGCCACAGACATATGGGAGGCTGAAGGCTCCTGGAAAATACGTCCACCTTTCTGATACCCTCACGCCCCAAATCTGCAAACAAGAGCAAATACTTGGAGCGGCGGAGAGAGGGGAAACCAGAGGGGCTTAATAGAGAAATGGTTTTACTGCCGTAACCAACACCATCCCCAACTCCCCAACGGGAGCCAATAAAAACTGCATGAGCTTCAGGGGAGAGGAAGGTGGAGGGGGCGTAAGGGGAGCGGGGGGGACTAAACCAATATCTGGAGTGTCTGTCTGGCGCCTTAGCTCTGGATTAGATCTGTATGTCATGGTGACATCCTGCAGCCAGTCGTTTACACACACACACACACACACACACAAACCACACACACACAACACACCAACACCAAACAGAAGTTGGTGATGGTGTGGATATCTATACTGGTATTGGTGCAAGCAACTTAACCAGGCTGCTGTTCCTCCATCGAGTGCACTAAAAATAAAGGGCTGTGGCTGAGGAAGGCATATTGACCCAAAGTTCTAGTGTCCAGGATAACAGGATTAAGTGGGAGAGAGCCGGGGCTGGTTGGCAGGCTGGAGGGGGAGTTGGGTTGCCATTATCCCCCTTCTAGAGCGCTCAGGCCCATTCTTCTTCATCAGGTCCCCCAGGGAGCGGGGGCTCTGCCAGGACTGGAATTTTACACAGACTGAAAAGACAGGATCTATGAAGGCTTGGCTTTGGGAACATAGTGCACCAGCATAGGACAGTTCGTAGCTCCCTCCTAGTAGGTTACTGGCAGTGACGATAGATGATTTTCAATTGAGAGTTATTTTACTGGCACGGATTTAAAGCTTTTTTGTAATTATTATTCCAGCACCCAAGACATCAGACGGTCTTTCCATTTTTGCTGATTCCCCTTCCTTTTGAAGTTCAGAGCTGACAATTGGTTTCAGTCATCAGATTTCAGGACCATGGACAGTAACCACACACCTTCACCCCAATCCCCATTTCCTGCCTTTCCAGTCATTTCCGCAACACACCCAGACACTCTGCCGCGCTCCTCATGGCTTCCTCGTCCATCACTGCTCCCTCAGGGGCTATGTTTAAACATTAACCAGTGATTCATCAATACAGCAATCAGGCCAACCAAGCTGGCGAGGTGTCAGAACTACACGCACGCACGCACGCACACACAGGTTGATATGGAGGAGAATAGAGGAAATAAACACAGGATGCAGGATGCATTGTGGTACTGCCAAATCCACAGCAAGGCTAATCTAATAGTACACCATTTGTCACAATGACCTTGCTTCCCAAAAGTGACAGGAGGGGCCAGAGAGCCTATAGAGGCCCATTTCACTGTCAGTGCATTATCTGTCGTCAGAGACATCCAGCCCCGGACCTTGAATTAGAGAAGGGAGGGAACCCATCGACAATAGAACAGCCATCAGTCATTAGAGCGAGAGACAATTAGCTTTTATCCCCCGCCTCACCCCCCTCCCTAAAACTGTTACCCTGCAGACAGACATCCAGTCAGCACACTTAACATGGTTATGTAGCCATAGACTTGCAGGATCAATGACAGTCATACACCTCTTGCAATCAAAGACACTAACGCACCAATTACCATCACCGAAACATCTACACCCCACTGGCTTACAGTACAAGCACCTTGTACTTACAGTACAGATTAACTGTCTCTGTGCAAGGATCCTTTGGTTTAGCTTTCAGTTGGTTACAGGTTTAGGTCGGGATTTTTTAGCTTTCAGTTGGTTACAGGTTTAGGTCGGGATTTTTTAGCTTTCAGTTGGTTACAGGTTTAGGTCGGGTCTAGGTGCTGATCCGTGGGCATCTGTTGAGCCCTCTGTGACACTGCTCGTAAAGAAGGGCTCCACAAATCAAATTGGATTCGATTTGATTTGTTGTGGAAATAAACAAAGCAGGGTCAAGATAGTGAACGTCGGAGAGAAGAAGAACCGAGGACTAACAGTCTTCAATCGGAGGGCTGGCTGCTGCGTTTCTGCCCGCTCCCTCCTCCATGTCTCTGGGTCGTAAACATCCTGTTGTCCAGTGCCAGGGTGCCATCAAAAGGCCTGGCAGACAAGCTTATGTTAACAGGTGGTTTGGAAGCCATTTCACCGAGGGGGGGCCAGCGCTGGGCTGGCACCGCTCTGGGACCACTCCCGTGGGCCAAGCTGCCAGTTCGGCGCCTGACCTTTCTCTGGCACTGAGAATACTGTAGGGCTGGGCTGGGCTGAGCAGGGAAGGAAGGCAGGGCAGGGCAGGGTAGTTTGTCTGCTTGTTTGTCTGCCTGCCTGTCTGCCTCTCTTTCTGTTTTTTCTGCTTCCCTCCCCACTAGTCAGCTCTTTGAGATGGTCTCCGAATGCCAATGCTGTTCCAGACTCTCCTCACAACATGGACAAACAAACACACAACGTTTTTCCTCAAACAGCTGCAGCGTGCAACAAAAAACAACGATGGAATTCCTCTGCTTGCAGGGTCGACGAGCCCCCCTACAGACCATGGGAGATACAGAAGAGAGATACTTTCGAGTCGTAAACATCAATTTGATGTCATTTAGATTTTCAGTTTGTTAGTTATACGTGTTTCAGGGTTGTCAGTATGGGACTGTAAAGCTTTCTAACTCCCAGTCTGGTCTGAATCCTGTCCGCGGGACCGAGGTCTGATCGCAGCCAGATGGATGGCCGATCTGATGAAGTCAACACACGCCCCTTAACGACAGGAAATGAAACAGACTACCAGAGCCACCCCTCGACTTCCATATTTCAATCAGACACCACCAATCATATTCCAAAAGGTCAACATCCACCCCATTCCCCCCCCACACCCCAACCCCCCCCCCCCCCCCCCCTCCCCCCCCCAACCCTGAGCGCACATTATCTGCCTGTCAGTCAGGCTGGGACAGATGAGACAGGGATGGATGGAGGAATGATCTCAACCTGCCCGTCGTCTACCCCGAGGCTAATCTGGATTAACGGCGTCGACTAATGGGATTATCCATCATACGCCTGATACTGACTGAGGCCAGAACGCAGCATCTGCCCCTGATGTCAGACGTGAGGACAATAATCTGGACCCGGAGGTACCCGGGGACCTGATCAAGCCGTACTGATCTGTCCTAAAACGACTCATCGAGCCTCCGATCATCACACATCCCCCGTTCACTTCAGTGCTAATTGTCTGAATTGGATTGGAGCAGACTTGCAGGAGTCAAGCAGCCGATTCGAATCCATCTGTCTTGGATTCACCAGACTGCCCTCCCCAGCTTCGAGACAGAGCCTAGTCTCTACGACAAGAGCTCGCTTCGCTAAGACATCCCCAGCATTTAGACCGAGCCCCTCTGTGCCAGTGGGAGGGGGGGGAATGCCTCGTGAGCTAGCAAGCCCTCCTCTGCAGGTGGGCTCCACGTCCCTCTCTGCCAGTGTCAGGGCGTCATGTTGGCAGCTCCAGGCAAGAGAGGAGCTGGCATATGCTGCCTCTTATCAGGCCTGGCAGAAGTGGGCACCAAGCAGAAAGAACACAACGCGTTGGTCGATTTCGGAGAAAAAATCCGTAGACCTATATATCTGAAATATAGCTCCTACTTGGTGTGGAAAAAAAGGCCTTCCATTATTTATGGATAGAGATGGGTTCTGAAAACTCGGGTCCTACCCACAGCCATGGGGAGTAGTGAATCATGGTGGTTCGACAGATCTCGCTGCTGAATCGAATGTTCATGTCCTCAGAACACCCCGAGAAGTCCCACTGCAACACTGCACACTGCCAGCCTCCAGTATTATAGTAAACACAGTTTGTCACTAGCCCTCGGGAACAGACTGCCAATATAGGACATCAAAGACACAAGCAGCATTTTATTCCTCTATTTCAGCAGACTATTGACTGATACAATTCCTTCTTAGAGTCTATACTACAACATCACACGATGATCTTCAACCCGCTGGAACCATTCAATATTTCATGCTGTTACATAATCCCTTCCTCTGCTTGATGTAATTGCCACTTTTATGCAAATGTCCCAATTCTGATTGGTTTTAAAAGCTCCACTCAGATCCTAGAGGGAATTAACCCAGTGACTCACACGGCAACCGGCTCAACGGCCGTGAAAGCTATACTTCCAGTGGAGGACAAGCCGCTGTGATGAAGAGGACCACCAGTTATCATCTAGCTCTCGAAGACCCCAGTGCATATCAAACAGACTCAGTAACACATCCCTTGAGTAGTTCAGCGTCCATCATCAATCAAATCCATGATGGATTCCCATCCATGACATTCACATTTTATATTTAGTCATTTAGCAGACGCTCTTATCCAGAGCGACTTACAGTAAGTACAGGGACATTCCCCTGAGGCAAGTAGGGTGAAGTTCCTTGCCCAAGTACACAACGTCTTTCTGCACGGCTGGGATTTGTACCGGCAACCTTCTGATTACTAGCCCAATTCCCTAACCGCTCAGTCACCTGACTCCCTAGTGTGTGTTAGATTGCATCTCAGTTCTGCGTCAAAGCCAGTAAATCGTGGGCGTGCTTTGGGGGGGGGGGGGGGGGGGGGAGTTTTGGTGAAGCCCTGCTGACTCACGTTGTAGAGGATGTCCACCCAGCCCTCCATGGTGATGCACTGGAAGACGGTGAGAATGGCAAACAGGATGTTGTCGAAGTTGGTGATGCCGTAGTTGGGGCCTAGCCAGTACTCCTGACACAGGGTGCCGCTGGGGCAGGTCCTGGCTGGGTTCTCCAGTCCACAGGGGAAGTCTGCCATCTGCTCACCTGTGACACACACACACACAAGAATACCACACGCACACAATAAGAACACAAAGTCATGTACACACCAACATCCTGGATTCAAGCGTTTGCCCAATGATGACATGCTATGGACATCTGCGGACGATAAAACAAATGAGAGTGCCTACCGGTGTCATTCCTGAAGCAGGTCCGGTGAAACTTGCCCATGTAAAAGTCCAAGCCGATAATGGCAAACATGAGGATGGCAAAAAACAGCAACATGCCTATCTGCAGCAAAGGCACCATGGCTTTCATAATGGACTTCAACACCACCTGAAGACCTGGCACACAGAAACACACGTTCAAACGGATCCATTTATTCTGGCCGTCCATATGACGTGTTGAACCTGCAGAGGAACCTATTTCAAAAGTGGAAGACTTACTCGGGATTCCAGACACCAGTTTGAGAGGTCGTAAGACTCTGACCGCCCTCAGTGTTCGTAAATCAAAGTCGGCCCCGGCCGTGGCCAGAATCCTGTCCGCAAACAACGAGAGCATCTGGTTAATGTTTATATGGACAGCACGCCTAAATCTTAATCCACAAACTCAAACACACCAACGACACACGAAACATCTTCGACGGTCGACGTAAAATGAGCCCATTCCTCAACCGTACAGCATCTTCAAAGTGTCATATTTTGCCTGGAATTTTGGCTACAGAAATCCCTTCATAGAATTGAAATTGCTATTCGTGACGACCGTCCACTACATGTGCTCATAGAGAATCTGTAGCACGAGTCAGGAATACGTAACTATGATACTGAGACTCAAAGCCAATCAGCCTGTAGAATGGAGGAGAAAATAAATGATTTCACACGCATGTTGGTATGCAGAGAGTGTACCATCCAACACTGAGAGACCAAACAGCTCTTAGGTAAAAAAAAGTTGTATTTGGGTCTCCGCTTTCCCTTGGCTTGAATATGAAGAACCTTGTGTTAAGCTGTGTGTGTATGTGTGTGTATCTGAATGTTGGGTGCACAGTATGTGTGTGTGTGTGTCTTCCTCATGGCAGGGTTCTGGCTGAGCTGTTGAACTGCATCTCGTCACCCTCCTGGGGTCTGCATCGTTAACACACTCCTGCCGAAAACCTTGTCCACCTTGTTAACAGTCATCTGACCGCGCTCCAGTCTCAGAGAGAAGTATGTTCGTGTACGTGTGGGGGGGTGGGGGGGGTGGGGAGTTAGTGGGAACAACGAGGAGGAAGGGTGGATGTGCATGAATACATTTGCCTCTGCCTCCGGAGTCAGTCTCTCTCTCTCTGTTTCTATCTCATTCTCTCTGTTTGTCTCCCCCCACTCTATCACTCCCTCTCCTTCTCCCCTCTCCCTCTCCCTCTCCCTCTCTCTCTCTCTCTCCCTCTCCCTCTCCCTCTCCCTCTCCCTCTCCCTCTCCCTCTCCCTCCCTCTCTCTCTCCCTCTCTGTGTAGCAGCTGAGCCCAGGGGATCAGGCCAGCAGTCTGGACTGTCTCTGGTAGTGTGGAGCCACAGCCGGCTGGGAACACTGACACAGACAAACAGAACGTCTGGGAGGTACCGCTCTGCACTCAAATGAGCGGAAGAATGTTGGCTCTGGGAACAACAGAAAACCCAGAGTGGGGGCTATCCTAGGCTAAAGGCCGGGGGGGGGGGGGGGGGGGGGGGTTTGGGGGGTTTGTGGCAGGACAAGAGTAGAGGGATAGTGAAGTGCTCAGATATGTGCTTCAGTGAACCAAACAGACCGCGACTTGACACGATCGGTCGGAAATGAACGTTCCCACAAAAAAAAGGGCTATCGAATGACAGACCGAGCTTGCATCGTCGGCAGGCCTAACTCCCGATTCAAGGGGCATTTCAAAATGGCGACCGGCTTATTCAAATCTAGCTCTCCGTGATAATCAGGTGAGGGGGGGTTTTTCTTTCGCTAGATTCACTGCAGGGTGGCGAAAACCTATAATTGCTTTGTTTCATTCCATTCAAAGGGTAATTCCCTGTCCTCACTCCAGGATGGTAATTAATCCAGGCATACAGATGCATTCCCTGATGGGTTGAGCTAATTGCAAGGGAAAGAATGACGAAGTGAACTGAATCACCTTTTTCCACCTCAAGCGGACAAAAACAACACATATCTGAAGCCGGGAGCAGGGTGGAGCTCCATTACCCTGCTGTTGGACTCAATCTCGGTGAAATAACACCGTCTCCTCGTGAACTGGCTCGCTAGTCTAATGCTCCAGACTGCAGCTGCCTGGCATTGTGAAATATAGATCACTTATCTCCTCTGAAATGAGCCTCCCTAAATTCCCTCCCTCCCTCCCTCCCTCCCTCCCTCCCTCCCTCCCTCCTTCCCTCCCTGTCTGCTTTCCTGCCTTCCTGCAGTGTCGTCTGTGCGTCCCCCCCCCGCTGACAGAAAAGCGAAAGGCCTCAGGTCTTCAGCAGTATTCTCCTGAATCATTCACAGAAAGAACAAGCGTGTCGCATACAAATCCTGGTATTCCAGCTGTGGCTTGTTTTTTTTGTTGCTTCGCTCCAGAATCCAACCCTGAGCTATCAAGTTGGATTTTGGCAGTCAGACAAATGAACCAGGTCTCATATGACAAAACAACAGTGCAGGTTGTGTAGTGTAACGCCAACAGGAGGAAGACAGGGGCCAAGAATTCATATCCGGCAACCTGCAAAGAAAACAGGAGCCAGTGTGTCTTCTGCGTGTGCATGTGAGAAGTGTGGGTGCATGTGTGTGTTTGTGTACGGGTGTGTGTGCGTGTGTTTGTGCGCGCGTGTGTGTGGGTGCATGAATTTCCCCATTCGGGCTCATACTGGATAACAATGTGCAGAGGGCTCTGCACGATGCCTGCCTTGTTTGGCGCCATTTAGCTGGGTCAGAGACTGCCGTGTCTCTAACCCCACTTAAGTCAGCAAGGGGGGGGGGGGGGGGGGGGGGGGGGGGGGGGCACATTTAGGGCAGTCCGCACGGTGCCAGCCAAAGGCTTTAGCACGTTGCCCCACATCACTGAGCAGTGAGAATTCAGAACAAACGCTCTTTCCCAAAGGGCTTATTGCCACTGTACGAGACCTGCAGTGTCCCACAGCCTTTCTGTCTACCAAACTGATAGCACCATAAGTCAACTTCAGCTTTTTATTAAATTAAATTCTATAAACCTAGCTCAGCAGACCCTCAAATGAATGGCGGTCCACCAAAATTGCTGAAATGAGAAACAGACACAGCATTTGCAAAATAACTGAATATTTATGATCGGTTTTTTTTCCCGCCCTCTTGCCAGGCTTACCTAAATGAACGACTGATTTATGCCATTTCCTGTTGGTGGGGGACGTGTGCTTGTTGCTAATCGAAAGCGTTAAATCTGTTCTGAACTCCATGCCGCTCGGCATCAACAATGCTTCAAACGAGTCTTTCTGAGTATTGTCCCCCAGACTCACCTCACTGCTCTGAGAAGCCAGTGCTGCGTTCCACGTGGCCCAACTTGAACAAACAACATCTGGATCAGGCAGGAGAGAACGGCCTATCTCCTACTACCAGAGGCATGTGCTAGGAGATTAGCTACCTAATGGCCCTTCGGATAGTGGTGAGGGACAGCTGTGGGGAGAGACACGTTCTTACTTTCCACAACACTACAGAGTTAGCATTTCTCACACCAGCAGAGAGAGTACCACAGGTCTTTTCTGCAGTAGCCTGCTTGCAGTACAACAACAAACAGCGTGTTGCTTTCAGTTGTTCTTCCAAAATGAAAATTGGATTGCAACTGCATATGAAACAACATGTTTGCTGATGAACTTGTTGCAAATGAAACTAATCAAATCCTAAATGGCTAGATAATTATGCACGGGCCCAATCATCACTCTACAGCGATTCCAAAGGTATTCATCATTCACTGAGCCCAGGGGTTGCGTACCAAGTAATAATGCATTACGCTTGCATACTCAAACAACATAAAAAAAAGAGTAAAAAGTCAAACACATTAGTTTGATTATCAATTAGTCAGCCATGTTTGTTTACAAACACCTCCCCGGAGAAGTCAGAGGGAATAACAGTGTACCAGGCAGTGCTATGTAGCAGCTGACAGCATCAGAAAGCGGGGTCACACAGCCAGGGAGAGGGAGACTGGAGGTGAAGGGTGGCGGGTTCGTTACTATCTTCGCAGGATATTTCGGTCCACTGAGTGGTCTGTGATGAGACAAGTGATAGCTCTGTGTGCACAGTAACTGACAGGTGCTCACATGTCGGTGCTCTGTGAAGAGAGAGAAGAGGGAGGAGGGGAGTAGGAGGCAACAGCCGAGAGATGGATGTCCTGTCTGTCTGGAGACGACAACAATAGATTCGGGATCAAACAATAGGCAGCTCGAACCACAGCTACATTGGATGTATGCGAGGCAACGATATGGTAACAAAACATACTTTGTTTTCTTCCGAAGCATCTTCAGACCTTTTTCTCAGACGCTTTCATCCAAAGGAATGCATAGCACGCGGGGCATATTTCCTCTTAATTTGCAGTCGGATGTTCCACCACTGAGCTGTACCTTCCTCCAGCCCTCCTCCTACTCCTGAAGTGATTTGTCCGGCTGTCAGGTGTATTTGATACAATGTGGAGTGTAGTCATGGAGAAACCAAGCGCAGCGGCAAGTCGTCCAAACATAAACACTTCGTGAACGATGGATACGGAGTGGAAATAGTCTGATGCATCAAATTTTCACAATTAATCTAATGCAGTTGAGCGTGCAAGGTTTTAGAGAATTGACACAGTCACTGCCTCGGGTAATTTATTATGTTTGTTCAGCTTGGATGAATTATACATTTTCCGATTGCTACTTCTATGTGGAGTAGACTTCAGGTTTGTCTGAGACAAGGCCGTGGATACATGTCTGTACTAACCAGTAGAAGAAGAGATACTTTGGACAGTTATAACCCTGGACTACATCAAACTGTCCAACACTGACATGGTAGACATGTGTCTGATAGAGGCTGAACTGATAATGGGGCATATTAAGAGGCTACTAAAATCCCCACCTGTATATCGCTTTGAATAAAAAGCATCCACAAAAGGAATACATGACATACTATAATGGATGATGAAGATCCAGTAATAACTCTATTTGCACTAACTACATTTAGCACCTTTACAGCAGCTAATTCAGATCATCACAATGGAAAAGGGCAGCATCATCGGTTTCTTGCTACACCAGTGAGCAAAAAAAAAAAAGACTATTTGTTCTAGTGTCGTGTGTGAGAGGATGAAGTGAGCGTTATGAGAGATCACAGGGAGCGTTAGCCGTAAGGGATATGCATCGTTCTCATCGGTTTCACATCGCTTTTAGTCAGCGTACACAAATCTTTAGAGTCCATTAAGCACATCTCCAGTGGAGCTCCCCTCCTTTCCTGGGTGTGTACAATAGGACTCTATAACCCCCGTGCATACACACGCTTGCTGCAGTGCACATTGTTCTGTATATTTAATTCCGATGCGTTTGCACAACACCTCATTCAACGTGCGTTACAACTCTATTATTTGCAGGCCAGGGGACATGCAGTGAGTCAGTAATTACTGAGCACTGGTTCATGCCTGAGCAGAGTCCCAGTACACACCGGAGGAATGAGAAACAGCCCAGGCTCTACTCAGACTGTTCTGTCCATCACCAGCCAGCCAGTCAGCCAACCAGTCACCTAGCCAGCCAGCCAGCAGCACGAAAAACTACAGAAATAGATTTGTCTCACTTCACCTTTGGAATAGAACATCACATCACACACTTAGCAGTCATGATCTTGCATAACTCTAACCAGGGACCTCCATCAGCAGCCTCAGACTACAGGTGACATGCAGAGGAGCCAGCGATGCAGAAGAGATAAACCGCGGGCACACACACACACACTCAGGTCAGGTCAGGGGATTTGAACAACCGTGGGTCTCCTCTCCTAGAGTTTGACACAGTCTGCTCTTCTATGACTTTGGTAATGATAATGTTTCCCTGAGATGATTTTCTAACGGTAATAGATGGGATATTGAGCTGCCATGATTGCGCTGATGGCTGCAGAGCATGTCCTGTAAGCACTTGTATGTCGCCACATCAATATTACAATCTCATAGAGGGATGGTACCCCAGTAAGATTTCTCAATAATCTCCGTTAATGATGGATATCTCAAGGAATACCTCTCATATATTGTCCCATTGTGACTTTCAGTCCTAAGATGTCCTTTCAGATCTAAATGACGACCAAATCCTGGCAGGGAGAACTGGAGGAGAGGAGTGAGAGGCCAAGCAGTGAGGAAGGCAAATGCAGCCGTGTGAAATTGGTGGCTGTGAAGTGAAGGATGAGAGCTGGCGAAAAAAAGCACCTTCTCCTGTTTTATTCATGCTCCGACACTACACCCTCCTGTGGGGGTGACAAAGCAGGTCTGACCACCGACAAATATACTAGGTGACGAGTTGGAGGAGCCTGGTTCATGATGGATCGGTTGAGCCTGGTGGTTGCTTGGGTATAATTCTGCAGGAAAGCTGTGACTCGTTCAGAGTCCTGCGTTTGAAGACGACCCACAATCACAGTTCTATAAAATATTCACTTTATATTAAAAAAAATACATAGTATATTTCTGCGCTGAAGTATTATGATTTCCAGATCAATTCTATAATAATGGCTTTGTTTCCATAAGATAGATTATTGTCATTGTGATATTGTCATTCAACAGTACAGACTGAATGCACATAACAGTGTAATTGAGAGACAAACATGGGTTGCTGCACCCATGTATATATTAAACACAGCCGAAAAGAGAATTGGGCAATGTCATGAAAAATGTAAAGGTTATTATGAAAGCGAGAGAAAAGAGAGAGTGTGAGAGAGAAAGAAAGAGATGGAGACAGAGAGAAAAAGAAAGAGACAGACAGACAGATAAAGAAAGAAAGAAAGAACGAAAGATAAGAGGATGGACAGAGAGGGTTTAGAGAGAGTGACCAAGAGAAGGAGTTGTGGAAAGAGAGAGAGAGAGACGGGGCTCTCCCTGCTGCCTCAGGATGCTGGTGGAGGGGAAAGCCACAGTGGAGACGATGGGAGGCGTCACCATAGAAACAAAGGAGGCTCCGCTGATCTCATTAGAGTGGAGCAGCCGGGAGACCAGGATTCACGAAGCGAGAGGAAGGAGGGAGAGGGAGGGAGAGAGAGAGAGAGGGGAAGAGAGAGAGAGAGAGGGGAAGAGAGAGAGAGAGTAGGACAGAGGGAGGAAGAGAGAGGGAGAGAGGGGAAATGGTTTTCCTTTCCTAATCGAAAGCAGTGATATGAAGAGACTCGGTTGCAGTGTGCCTATGGTTGCATAGCGATCAACAAAACGAGGTGGGCTTCCACACTTGGGATGTGAAATGGAGAGCAAAAAGCCAGAATCCCATTTCTTTGGTGTGGTCGACAAGGTTTGTCTGAGAAAATTCACTCCGATGGTGTGTGGAGGGAAGTCAAAAGGAGACTTCTAGAAATGGAAACTGAATGTCCAGATGAATTGTAACACAACAATTTCCTCACTATGAAGAAAAAATCACGAAATAATGCACAAAAAGGTCAAATAAAGTTGTGAAAGGAGGATATCAGTAAAAAAAAAAGATTATGTATACCATTTCCTTAACCCCCCCCCCCCCAACACTAATCAAGCAATGGAGCAGGAGAGACCATGCTTGCTTGTCTCCATAGCAACCAAAATATCTCACACAAAAGAGCTGTGAGTTTTTAATGACAAACATATGTATTTTGACATATGGATGTGGAGCACTTTTCCAGTGGAATCGCATCTATTTGTGTCTGGGCTGATTGTGTGGTGATAGTCTCAGTGACTGCTCAGTGACTGTCTAGGTAATCATCCCATAATTTCAGGCACCTTTAGCGCGTCATGGTTACTTCGGTTATGGAACGTGGTTTTTCCCATGCATTCCTCAGCAAGCATCTGATTGGTTTGACAACGCAAAGGGGGATGTGCTTGGTAGCGGTAACACTGGAGCAGCACCAAACAGTAAACAGGCTTCCTTCCGTGTGCGGCCAGGCCTCATAGACAAGGTTACCAAATCAACCAGAACCAAAGTCCTTTATATTAGGTACTATTTTATGTTCTTCTGTATTAAAACCTTATATTCAAATAATCTTGTTGTTTGTGTACGTAAGGTCCCTTTGGTGCATTATATCCACCTCGCTCCCAGCATGCAACACAGCCATCGCAGTGATGGGCCGTAAGTGCAGATCAATTATCTGCCTTCAGACAGTGGGGCCAGTGCCAGTATCCATGTAATGGATATCAGGCTCACGTAATGACAGCTCTGGGTCAATAAACTGCGCTCATTTCTATTTGGCAGAAGGACAGGGGTTGATAACATGGCTGAGCAGGTCAAACTAACAGATTCTATAACAATTCTTCATCAAACGTCTCCTGAGGGAGAGTGGCACCTGTCCAAGCTGCGTCCGCAGAATCGCCGACGGGCATTATGTTGATCTCATCCATTACGAGCTACAACGCTACTACGCCGCGTTCATTCAAGCCGAGGGGGGCCCCAAGTGGTGTGTGCCCAGCGTGCCTTTCGGTAGGCTTCGAGTGCGCAGGGAGTGGCGGCAAAGCGGCGTGTCGAGAACCAGCCCCCAGTTGCTCAGAAGAGACAAGTGTCTGGCTCACCACAGGGCCCTCGCACTCCCTGACGACAAGGCCTTCAGATCAATCATCTCCCCAGGGGCGGGCTGGGCGGAGACACCTCCCCCCCCACCCCCCACCCCCCCCGCGCCATCGATCCATGTCTGAGAGAGAGATCAACAGCTACTCCCTCTCCCCAGAAGCAGAAAGCCCCGACTGAAATTTCTGTCTCCTCTCTCCGAAATCCTCTCCTTCCATTTCCTGGGACATTAGAAAAGGCTGAAAGTGTCTGAGGTGAGCTATTCTGGGCAGATGGCCGGTGATTCCTGCTCGCTAACACAGCAAACATGGGTAACAGCTAACTGCGTGCACTCCAGACTTGAACAATGGGCCCAAAGTCTTATCAAACTCTCTTTTGTACTGGTATTTACAGATGGTTTTCCGTAAAACATCTCAAACAAGCCACTAAAACATGAATAATAGCAGTCAAACAGGTCCTTCAGGATGCAGCCCACTGTGACTGATATATTGGCCTCCTTCCATACCTAACTTGTCAACAGCTATAATGCGTCATGTCTCTCCAATCACTTCCTGGTAGAGCAGTTCTCTCAGTCATTTTTTGGCGATGGTGAGCAACACTGTGCTCTAAAACGGATAACAGAATGGTGTACAGAGAAGGGACATCCGCCCTTGTCACACACACACACGTCTACACACAAACAGGCTCATCGCCTTCATACACATCCCAGCTGAGTACAGTGCCCGTGGGACTGCCACTCAGCAAGACGGCTCCAGCCAGCTGGTCCACATGTCACCAGCTCTCTCTCTCTCTCTCTCTCTCTCTCTCTTTCTCTCTCTCTCTCTCTCTCTCTCCCTCTCTCGCGCTCTGTCTCGCTCTCTCTCCCTGAGAGATGCCCTGCCACGCCAGTGCAAACAGTAAGAAAACTAAAACCCAGTGCTGAGTAGCAGGCAACTTCATGACCCTGTAGTATTTAGACAGCATGAAGTAAGATCGACGGTTCCCTTTCCACTCCAGCGCGTGAGGCGATCATCATGCATGGATTCCATGAAAGGCGCATCCAGGTTTGCTATTCATAAAGGATTGTGACCAAATAAAATGACTCCACTTATAAAGAATTGTTCGTGGATTTGGCATGAATGCAGCTGGGAGTTATCTGGTGGGTATCCAACCATGTCAACCATCCAACCATGCATAATAGATGACATTTCATCATTTGTCTACTAACATTATACATGGGTACTGTCATTGTTGGTTAAGAAGAAATAGCGAACAGAAAGAATATGCAAGTTCACAGGGAATATTCTATCAGTAATAGTCCAGCTGGTCAGATTTCACAAAGTGCTTACTAGACATGCTCCCCAGCTATCAGCGCTATCATGGCAGCTCAATATCCCATTTATTACCATTTGAAAATCCCCTTAGGGAAACATTATCATTACCAAAGTCATAGAAGAGCAGACTATGTCAAATGATAGCAGTAAAACAGACCTAAAGACACACTGACATGTTGTATCACTAGATCAGCAAAAAGAATAAGAATACTGCTGATAATCTACCCCAATAAATCTTCCCACCTTAGAAGAAGAAAAATAATTTGGCGAAGCAGGGAGCGGAAAAATGTAGCAATAATGATAGGAATGAGATTATCAATAGGGAACGGAGGGATTATTCACATTTACGTCGACAGTGACAGAAATGTCGCTGTATGCACTGTTATGACGGCTCCCTGTCTGATAAAGACAATAAATCAGTTTAGCAAGGGACTTACAGTGACTCTACACACCTCCACAGTAAGGTTAGCTGAGGACAAGAGGGGGGGGGGGGGGGGGTGTGTGTTCAGAGTTGATACAGATCCTCTCATCTTGTCATGCTGCTACCTACAAAACGGTCTTGCCGTCAACGGTCTTAACTGAGATAAATCATCTGTATTACAAGAGTAGCATCGAATAGTTCAGAGATCTCTTCAAAATAACCTTCATGGAGTGGATCAAACGTTTGCAGCAATAGAAAGTGGGCTACTTTATCGACAGTGAAAACGTAATTAATAATTCATCTGTTTGTTCTACTGCATTTTCTGGCTGATTATAAACGATCCTCTCTCAAGCCCTTGGCTTATTTCAGGAGTATCTGTCCTGTATACAATATGCATTCGCTTTGGCCAGTCCCTTGATCCCTGAACCCATTCTTTCTGTGCTAATCAAACAGCTTAACTCCACCCCTATGCTGTGGACATGTGAGAGCACTGGTTAGGGAGTCTCGATAAAAAACAATCCCCACAGGAAACGATGTCCAAACCCTAAAAACCACACCCCTCTCCTCTCCAAAATAACATCTTAGATAATCCGTTGAGCGTGGTGCCGGGTTGAAATCATCAAAACAACATGTTTTAAGCTTCTGCTGACGCCACAATGCAGAGGGCCCGCCATAAATAACCAAATGCGGGACATCAAATGTGAAGGACTTCCTGTTGGGAACATCAGAGGGAATCATGGAAGAAAGATGACAGAGGGAGAGCCCAGTTGAGGCTGGTTACAACCTGAGAGGTGCCGGAAGACTCCACATCACTCAACTCTACTCTCAGTTTCTTCTCTCTCTTTCCGAGCGCTCAGTCTGGATTCACAGTCTCCATTTATCTCCGACAGCTAGACAACAGTCCCATAACGCATGTTTGAGTTTGAGGATATCAATAATACCCTTGCTTACTCACTGACTCAAACTTTGTTCACTGGCCTGGAGTACCGTCACAACCTTCAGGCAGCGTAAACAAAAATGCATCTCGCTATCAGCTCTGCCACATTGTTAATCTGTGACTTTCTGATGAAACTCTGCAAGAAAACACATTTTACAACTGCAGGAATAATAATGTGACAAGGCAAGCTCTGTGCTTTATTCCCAACGGTACCTCCATTTCACCTAGATTTATTCTACCCAATAACTTCAACCATAAATGCGCGTCATTATTGACGGGTCTATTGAGGGAACAACACTAAAATTGTACTCCCCCAAGTCTCGAGATGGAGCAAGATTGCGTGAGGAAATGCAACCTCCGCAAGAAATCTTTTTCTCTTTCTGGAATGTGGAGCAATAACTGCAAAACATGACAAAAAGTAACATGAGAGACAGTTCGTATTCAGGGACGGCTTTAAGTAAAGTCATGGACCAAAACCAAAAACAAATCGACTCTGATTCGGCATGACTTTTCAGTCATCCTCACAGTGAGGATTTAGATTTAGACAAATTTTACTTTTCAAGCCAACATTTTGCATCGTGAGGCAACTCGTTAGAGCTAATTGATTGCGGACGGGGCTGAAGTTGCAACATCAACAACATTACACCATCTAAAACCCTACAAAGTCCTAACGTGGTGCAGATGGCACGGCCTAGGGTCTCCCAGCCAGAGCAAGAAGCTGCTTTGATCCACACAGCTATAAAGAAGAGCGCTGAAGTGAATCTATTCCCCCTGCGTTCGGTTCAATACCCTATTGATCTGGGTGGGAGCGCGGCGAGGCTGATATATGCTCTTATTAGCGACTCCAAACGTCTTATTGGAGCATGTTAAAGGTCTGGCTCTGCCTGCAGCTGCCCTCACCCGGCCCTCTCATTCACAAGACCACCAAACCTGATTAGCAGGATCATCAAACATGGCTCTTACGTGCCCCCTGGGCCCCAACATGTATGATACGTGATCACCCGTAATGGAGTTAGAATGGACCACACCCTGGCCTCGTGTCCGCATTAACAATTCACGAGACTGTACAAGCACTCGTTCCTTCCGATTATTCAATGTCGATATACATACTGCAGAAACTCGGTCAGCGTCAGACCACCAACGTTTATCAGTCACCTTGATAAACCGTAATTGTTCAATTTTCCAATAGTCATTTCACATCTTTCACCATTCACTAGTCATGAAACGGTATCTAATAAAAGTAATTCTGTAATCACAGTTGGAGCGGTTTTCGGCGGCCATCATCTTGTAAGGAAAGAGAGCCTGATGGTAGGAGGATGTTAGCAGGTGGATGCAGCAAATAGTGATCCACGGTCTGTCAGAACCAGGCAGACAACATTGGTCTATCACTCCCCGTATCGTGGCACAGATAAGACAGCCAGACTGCAGCTGTAATGGCCCCCATTCACCACCCGGCCCTTCAATTATGGTTATCATGTCAGGCCACTCCGGCCCAATTTAATCAAGTCAGCCCCGGACTTTTCCACAGACAGCCCCATCCACACATTGAATAAGTGAATATGGGGCCGGCAAGGGTGACAGGTCCAAGTAGAGGCCTTGACAACATGTCAATATCCCTCTTGTCTCCCAGGTTACAGTATGGGCAGACTGGCAGAGTCTTTGTCCTGCCTATCTCCCACAAACACGGCATTGTGTGCTTAACATGGAACAAGTGGGAATATTACCGTTCCACGCTAACTGTTTTACCCTGTTTTTTCGCTGAACAGAAACAAAAGGTGTGCTCACTGGAAACAGCTCCCAGTGGGTGGAGAGAAGTGGCTAGCCCTGTTTATTGCAACGAGGTGTTGAGCTGACGTAAGCCCCAACAGATAGGGCCAAATAAATCTCGGAGCCATTAGGTAGAACAGGCCAGGACAATCCCTGGTGGGGCGAGCAACTACCCAGGGACTCTCTCCAGCGTAACAGCCATCTCCCATCATTACCCCCACCCCCACCTTGCTATCCACTCCCTCCCCTCCCCTCCACCCATCCATTCCCCCATGGACCCTCATAGAGAGCGTCCTCCTGCTGAGCTACCACTGGAGATCCACTACTGTTTCAGGGACAAGATTTCCTAACGCCGTTCGACGTTACATTCTGACGTGACCGTTATGTGTCGCTTACAAAATCCCATGCTCTACGATAAGTCTGCCGTTTGCAATTTGACATCATCACAGGATGCGATCTTACCCATCAACAACAATGTACACCGTGCCCTGGTCATTAGAAGAAGGAACAGCACATGCACACACATGCACATGCACGCACTCACACACACACTAACAGCTGACTTCCTCATTAATCCACACAGACCATCAGGTCTGTCAGTTTTGCTGCTGCATGAGCCATTAGCTCAGTACTCACCCTGTTAAGACGACCACAAAATCCATTACATTCCAGCCATTACGGAGGTAGGTGCCTTTGTGAAACGCAAACCCAAGGGCGATGATCTTGATGCCGGCCTCAAAACAAAATATTCCAATGAAGTAGGGCTCTGTATCATCCTATTGAAACAAAAAATAAATTATTGTTTTATCATTTACTCCATGAATGACTCACGAAAGAGCATTTGCACATTCAAGCCCTGGAAGTAGTATCCATTGGATATCTTCAAATTATCATAAAGCTACATCAGTTTGGCAGACTCGGTCTTTTGCTCATCTGAGAAAGTCAATCAATGAGGAAGGGCAGCTGTGAGGCACTGTTTCTGAACAAGTGACATTTTCCTTCTTAAAACAACTCTGCCCAGATAGTGTCTTTGATTGGACAAGAGCTCCCAGCTCCTTACCCTTTAAATGGCCTGACTTAACAGCTGAGTTCAATTGTGATCCTAAGGTGGCTCTAATCTAGGGGTATCAGTGGGAGTGTGTTCTGATACTTGCTAGCCTACAGAGAGGATGTAAGGAAGCCCACCTCCACCCACCGCCTCCCCTCCACCCCCTGAGAACACGCTTTTCTGTCAAAGTAATTGAACACGTGAATTTCACAGCATGTACACTGACAGACCGGTATCGTTGACCTTAGTGAGATACTCACCAGGCGTTCTGACATGGGCGTCTTGTCACTAGCAGGCAGGTGCTGCTCCAGGGCCAGAACGATGCAGTTGGCTATGATGGTGGCCAGGATCATGTACTCAAATGGAGTGAGAGGGTTAAGAAAGAAACAGGAAACGGGAAAACATCTCGAAACATCTCGAAACATCTGCAAAGCTGGACGCATGAACAATAAACAGAGACAGGTCAGGGAGGAACGCGGGAAGGGGAACTGAGAGACAACAAAGCAGGACGTCAACCAGCATGTCTGGTCGTCAACATTTCAAAGCTATTCGGGTGAAACCTCGAGGGCGTTCAGTAAGCAGAGAGGTCCTCCACCCTCCAGAGTCTAGGAAGGACTTGGAAAGGTCCATGGGCATTATTTACTAGCTGCTGCTGTTCCTGTAATTAGTCCACGGCCACGGCTCGGTGACGATGACGATGCAGATGGTCTCCTCTGGAGACTGTACACTGGGAAGAATCCAGAGGGACCTCACCACCATCTACTCAAGGCCAAGATACATCATGGGTCGGTTCATTTTCGAGTCTACTTTGGGTTTAAGTTATTTCTAGACCTATGTTTCCTTGACTCTGCAGGCTATAGGCTGCTGGCTATTAGAGTACAAAAACAATATATCTAATCCATTGGAACTGTAGTAGTTGAAAATGCAAAAATAAGCTGCAGTTTCATAGAGTTTAACTCAGCACCAGGGGTAACCAACCAGTTATGTAAGTTATGGATCCCATTGTGCAACCTCATGTGAATTAATTGCTATAGCTCAAACAACTTGATGCATATTTTTTCAGGGCTGAACATGGTCCGCATCTGTACAGAAAAAAACAGCATTTTATTGTTATGGCTGTCTGCTTTGATGCGGCGCCCACGTCTGTTTGCGTTTATTAAACAGGTTTGATCCTTACGATTTACTGCCGTTGTGAACAGCAGTTGCGCATGGGTGAGTTCAGGACCTTGGAGAGTGCCCGTCCTTAAACTTGAAATCTTGGGCCATTGTAAGACTACAGTATACCAACAGAATTAGAATTACATGGACATCAGTGTAAACCACAGACTACTCTCAATGGCTGAATAGTCAAATCACAACATTTCAAGCAATGGTTTACACTAAGCCAAGCACACACCCCTCCCGTATGAGAGTCACTAGCGTAATAACCAATAGCCTATACCGCTAACTTAGCCTACTTCTCAAATAACCTACATTTAAAGGAACACGGGGTTAATGCTAAATTACTCAACAATTACCTGTGAGCATCTTAACCGGAGCTAAAGGCAGTGAACTACAGAACAATGGTCATTGCACTCTGGACTACCTATGTTCCACCATTTCAAGTCATAAAATGACATTGGAACCACAAGTCAAACTTCGTCAGCGATGTGGAAAACCGGTTAAAAGGATATGGCCACTCTGTAATCTTTTTGGCATATTTTCGTATTATGTTATCCTCGCTGAAGATGAAGAGAGACCGGTTGACAGTGAGGCAGTTTTGCTTAACAGGTATGGGGTTGTATATAGCCATTGTTCTGGCTCTTTGAGCCATCGTTTGCTTGTAGACCCTGGGGCCGCTTGGGGGGCCTGGAGGCCAGATGGCCCCTCTCCGTCCGGAAAGATCATCTTCGAAGCGAGCCATTCTAGAACTGCACAGATCTTATAGAAAAAATCCAAACTGACGCTAGATAAGAGACACAGAAGCAGCATCACAACACGCACTGCTGTTCCAGCCACGAGTCCCGTTTGGTCCAAGAGAAAATTCTAGGAACATTCAAAATAAAAAAAAGCTTTTGCTATGTTATTCAGAGCTTCGGGTGGATTACATCCTTTCTTGAACTCTCCATATTTTCGGTGTTCCAAATATCCCAAAAGAATGGAACTTTAAGGAGAAAGTTTAGATTTCCATGTCACATAATCTTCCATATGTTATTCACTAAATGGTCACATATTATAGAGCACGGACCCTTTTTAGAGGCGCCCAGTTTTACAAACAGACGCGGAGATGTGCAAACAAAACAATTCCCATCATTCGCAGATGGCATGCCAGAAGGACTGTTAAGACTGCAGCGCTAACTCACTACCTCAATACAAAAACATGCAATCATCTGGCATCTCCTCTTTGACTGGAGCCTAAAGCCGTATAGCGGGTATAAGTTTGCATTGTTTATTACCTCAACCCATATTCCTCAAGAAGACGAGGCATCTATCACGGTACACCCCATCAATCGTCCTGTATGTTCAGGCAAATTGTAGAGAGAAATTCCAGGTTTGGCACCTCTGCTTCCGTTAAATCACTGGCAGCGTATAATGTAACCACTTTCTCCAGCCAGTGTTCCTTATGAATTGACCCACGTGACTGAAAAGACGCCAGTCAGTGGCTCCACCTGAACGGTCTCTGTATCCATAGCACCAGGCAGGGAGGAGAAGGGGAAGAGCGTCCGGTCTCCCCGGCAGCGCGCGCTAATCACGGGTGCTCCATCACGTCAGTTCATGGAAGGAAACTTAAATGATCGCATGCATGATTAAAGCATTCATTATTAGTATTATTATGCAGATTTCAAAGACGCCGCAATGTTTCTGTAGTCCTCTGCTTGTGTTTTGGATCGGGCGGGGTTTTGATAATAATGGTACCAGATAGCCTACATGCACTGTAACATCTCTCGATTGTTGTCAAAATCGTTACGCATAATAATCATTTGGAGTTTGGTCTGCAAAATGCATGATACGACTGAGACATAGAAGACAAGTGAAAGGAAACACGTATCAGATAAAACAATCAGGTTTTAAATATTGTTTATTGCTATTTCAGCATTAAAAAGGTAGCATTCGTCACTGTCTAGACAAGACACACACAAAAAAGACCTGTCTCTTAAAAGCATTTAAAACAAAACGTTATTTACTGTAGACCTCTGCTTAAAACATGGGGATATGATGCTGACTGCCACAGGTCGAAAAGGGGAGACATCGCAGGAAGAAAAGATGGAGATGGGGGAGGCACACGTGGGCTGGGCTGAGAAGTTATCGGTTCTACGCAACAACATTATTTTGTTATAACTCCATTTGTGCTGTTGATGGCTGTGCTGGGCTCGTCCCCTTCTCTGTGCTCTTGGCTCCCTGGGCTACGACAGCAGCAGAGTGTCGACACTTAGGAGAACCACAGTGACAGCTGTAGTATTTACCCTTGATCCTCCAGTAGTTATCTCCATAGTCAAACCTGCATTGGACAACACAAACACACCGGAATCAGTCCACAAGCTGAAGTCCTTCAACCTCCTTCCCATCACAGCATTTACACGAGTATTTATGTCCTTCTGTTGAACTGGTTGAGTGGTAAGGTCTCTCACCCAATCTGTTCCCCTGCTAGGATGGGCTTTCGGGAGAAGAAAGCTATACGTGGGAAGCGCAGGTCTTGATGCATGGTGAACACTCTCACAGCCAGCAGGTTAGGATCACACAGGTGGTTAATAAATCGGCCAATGTTGCCAAACAGCCGGGCATCGATGCAGTGTGCATCTCCCACCTGCAAGAGGAACCAGAGTGTCGTTTCGAATCAGTGGAATGGCGTGCTCTCCAGCGTCCCCTGGTGGCTGAATGTGTTTATGTAATGCCATTGTGTAACTTGAAACACAATGTCGTTGTTCATTTCTGTGTTCACCTTGTTGTCGAGGGTGAAGAGGAAGGAGTCAATTTCCCTGCCATCTGCTTCGGCGTCAGTTATGATCTCCCCTACGTACCTGGGATTGAAAAGGGCCTGTCAGATAAGATCTGTGACGCTGGTAAGCACAGAGAACTTTCACATATGGACATCTGACGCAAGTGGAATGCTGAACAAGACCGTAAACCTGCGTGCGTGCGTCACGGACAACGGCAATCCTTTGTGTGCAACGAAAGAGCTCTCAGGAGGCGCCCCTGGAGAGAACCAAACATGTGCGTACGACACTTTCATTTCTCCAAATCAACTTACTCGCAGATAAAAGATCCTTGAGGGATGTCCTGCAGCACCCTCACTCCCCAGCCCATCTTCTTAGTCTTATACAGCTGCAGATGGACTCTGGAAAAGGAACCCAAACACGAGACAACCGCTCAGTGGGCTGCAACTGCAAATGGCTGTGTCACACCTGACACGGCATCTGAAGCCCACAGGACAGGAGGGGGGGGTCACCTTTACCTGAGGCCGTTTTGTACCACGCGATTCCTGCAGGTTCTCCAACAGGAGCAGGCGTGATTACACTCGAACAGGACGGGAGGCTCCTTGAGACAGAAGTCCAGAGGTAGACGCCCCTCCTGAGGGAACACAGTCGAGCGTGGTGGGCGTTCAGCACTTGGAAATCGCAGCAGAAATGGCGCCGAAGAAATCGACAAGAAGAACACGTTTCGAGGGGGGGGGGGGTTAGTGTGGACTTACTTTGTCGTACCAACATCGCAGACTCAGTTGACCACACATGCAGTTGTTGGAGGAGCAGTCGTCCGTACACAGGCAATGCTGAAACGGAAAGGGGCTTTTCACTGGAGAGCGTATTGCATTATGTCAATGCGAAAGCCCCCAAAAAACATCAACATCCTTTGAGGCAGTCGGTGTGACCTTGAGCTTTACCTGCAAGTGGGTGATGTCCTTGTCTATGTTCATCGGAGACGTAACGCAGCTGTCAGGGATGTATTTGAAGTTCTCAGGACAGGGCTCGCTGTCCACCCCATTCACACAGGTTATAGGCATAGCCTCGTACCCGCGAGAGATGTCCCTAAAGACGAGGACCCAGAGACACGTTTAACCTCGGGGAGTGTCTAAGAGCGGGATTCATACCGGTTAATGTACCCTGCGCGGGGGAAACGCCACGCCGTCGTACCTGCACAGAACTCGCTCGCCAACACTGTCCCTGCCTCTCCGGGCATCCGTCAGCTTCTTGTTGGTGTTGAGGGCTCCCCACACCTTGGAGCTGTAGACACAGCAGTCCAGGGGGGTCTCGCCCTCGCTGTTCCTCAGGTTCACGTCACCTCCCCGAGACAGAAACAGCCTGGGAAGATGGGGGGGGGGGTTAGATCTTCTTCACCCACCAATCAGATCAGGCACATCACAGAGCTCGCTGGTCTGCAGCAGTGAATACTAATTCTCTCCAACATATTTTCAGTAGAGATGCATCCAGTCGATATTTCTTTTTTTCCCACTGTAGGTTAGTGCAATGGTAACGATCTTCTTTGGAAGAGTACCCCGGCTCGGAGACGTGAGGTCGTCGTGTACTCACGTCACACAGTCCAGTTGGTTCTCCCTGGCGGCGATGTGGAGAGGAGAGTCACCATGGATGTTGACAGCATGGAGGTCACAGCGAGCATCCAGCAGCTGCTGAGCGATGTCATCAGAACCAGACAGGGCAGCCCAATGCAGGCAGATGTTCTCTTCCTGGACACAGGTCATTTTAGGTTTAGATACAGTTATTGTACAGGGGGAAAGCACAAAGTTTAGAATGCACCATATTTTTGTTCACCTTTTGTTCAAAAATGAGCATGGGAGAGATTGTCCAAATACATTTTAGACACCATTATATGAAGCACGTTCACATATTTTCTGCTTCATTGTTGCTCAGACTTTTGTCTGTCTTTCAGAAGTCATTCATCAGTTTTAGCCCCTTTTCAAGAGTAAAAAGGTAAATGCTCTTGAACCTGAACTGCACTACAAATACCCTCAGTAACCACGCTGAAATGAAGCACCCCATGGGAAGCCTCAAGTCAGAGGACTGACCTAGCTGCCCTGAGCGAGCTGTGAGAACAGACGGCAGCCAGGTGAGGGGATATGGCCAGGCCTGGTGGGTACGACAGGTATGCGTGTGTGTGTGTGTGTGTGTGTGTGTGGGAGCAAAGGCTTCCTGCTGTGACCTTGTCTCTGATGTTCACATCAGCCCCCCTGGAGAGGAGCAGCTGGACCAGCTCTCTGTGTTTATACTCGATGGCCCAGGTGATGGCCGTCCAGCCGCCGTCGTCCTGAAAAACAAACGCACCCGTCACTGGGATGTACAGGACATAGACTACCATGTTTGTTTGTTTTCTCTCTCTCTCCCTCCCTCTCTGGCAGTTTCTCTCTCTGGCCGTATTTCTAAAAGGCTTGTGAGGACACGGACGACCGTAACCATGTACCTGGCAGTTGACGTATTTGAACGCCTTGGGGAGCACATGCTGCACCACGTCATAATGTCCCAGTTTGGCTGCCAGATGAAGACAGGTGGAGCCCTTGACATCCTGCGGGAGACAGAGCCAATAACGCAGACATTTAACTCTATTTTACATTCATTCGGTTCGTCCAAAGCATGACACCTGGGTTGTCTGGCCCGATGCCAGCAGTTGGGTTCGTCGAAGGGACGACTGTGTAGACAGGACCAACCTTGTGGCTGACGGCAGCCCCAGCCCTCAGCAGGTACTTGACAGTTTCCAGGTGGTTGTTCTCACACGCGTCCATCAGGGGCGTCCGCTGCTCCTCATCTGACATGTCCAGGTTGGCCCCGGCCTACAGGAGCCAGGAAAACACACGTCACTCCTACCCCGTATCTCCTAGTACCTCCCACAAACTTGCCACGAGTTTGTACTCGTCTAAGAAATTGGCTCCGTGGGTCTCCGGCGAGCCGAATCAAGCGGACCCCGAGCCTGCCGCGCGGCGGAGCCTCGGCTCACCTGGACCAGCATGTGGCAGATCTCATGGTGCCCCTCCACAGCTGCTGCATGCAGGGCGGTGCGCTTGTTCTGACTCTCCATCAGGAAGTTGGGGTCCTTTCCTTCCACTGGAACACAAAAGCAGATCATGTCTTTTCAATTATGTACAGGAAGTTATGACTGTGCTTGATGCTGCTTGGAGACGATCCTGCCATGGCTTTACCCAGAAGATGGATGACTTTCTGAAGCTCCCCCTCTTTGGCAGAGACATACAACTGCTTTGTGGGATACTTCACTTTCTTTGGCTTTAAACTAGAAGACAAGAAAGCAGGTTATAAATCCTTTTTTGAGCGCACTCCAAGCGATATCCAAAGGCAGCAGGACACTAACATACTTTTCATCATCCAGTGCCATCAGAATGTTTTCAAGGGACTCTTTACTTGGGTCTGACCCACTACCCCCAAGCTCCCTCTTCAACCTGGAACAAGAAAACACCCAAATGTGATTTCAAGGACACACAAGGTACACTTTCTACAGTATGCATACAGTACATATGGGAATAAAGAGAGAGGAACAGTGTGAGAGAGGAAGAGAGAGAGGAAGAGAAAGATGCGAGAGGGAAAAGCAACAGAGATGACAGAAAGAGAGAGAGAGAGAGAGCGAGCGTACTTAGCGGGAGAGGCTGCTCTCCTCCTCTCAGGCTCGGTGGTCTTCTTCGCCCGGAAGACCTGCGGCACAGCCGGCACCAGCGCCGGGGCGGGCAGAGTGGCCACGCTGGTCTCGGTGGGCACGGCAGGTCTAGGGTCAGGCTGGGGCGCGGAGGGCACGGGGTGGGGCTTGGGGACCGTGACCTCGTGGGCGCCGCTGGCGTCCTCGCCACAGTGAGGGCAGAAGCTACGCTCCTTGATCATGGAGGCACAGGCCCGGTGGTAGCGGTGAGAGATGCTGCCGTACGGACGGCACTCCATGAAAGTCCCCTGGGAAGGGAACGAGGGCGCTGCCGGTTAAAATATTGTGGAGGATCTGGACTCAAGAGGACATGGAAGACAGCCTTATGTACGTATATCGCTTTCGAAAACGTCTTGTGAAGTCGGTTTCGTCCACTGACCAGTCTGCAGAAGAGACCACAGCCCGGGCAGCACTGGTGCTTGACCATGCCAGCGCGGTGGTCCTCGCACAGGACCAGCAGGTGGACCGTGTTGGACGGCCGCATCAGCTGGTGCTTCACCACGCCTCGCTGGCACCGACTCACCTGAGGCGAAAAAAATCGGGGGTGAGGAACAACAACAAAAAGGTGTCAAACATAGCCTCGGTCGAGGCTCGCGAACCGAAATGGTTGAAGGAGGCCCCCGGCGGGGGGCTGCTGCGTGGAGACCGACCTGGCCGTCGATGCTCTCCGTGGCCATGCAGGTCTGCTCTGACAGGGAGGGGCTGTGGCCTCGTGAGGGGGTCTCCATGCGGCAGCAGCAGAGAGGCAGCTCTTCAGCCAGGTCCGTCTCCGTCACCTCTGCGTCTGTAGCCAGGCCTGCGTCGCGGACCAGACCAACAAGACAAGCAGTCCCACATCACGAAAACAGGCTGCCATTCGATACTTGTTTACAAAAATCATCACAAAAGTATCAGATTTGTCAGAGAATTGTCACTTGGATATTTTAAAGTACTTCCGTAGATCCGCAGACTCTGCGGGGAGCTAATCTCAACTATCAGCATGCGTGTTCCACCAGTAAAACAATTGGAACTCTGTTCTATTCTTCTCCGAGTCCATATGCAAATGACCACACCAGCAAAGACAGGCAATCAGTAAGTGTCCCTTCCCCCTCTTTCTGAAGTGAGGAGATTTAAAGACGTCAACCTACTGCAAATTTGCTTCCCTTCAAAGTCCATGCCCTTAGAACCTCAGAATTGGTTTGAAGAATATACATTTTATTTTTATTTTTTATATCTTTGTGAATGACATGGGATTTATAAGCAAACGTCAGCTAGAACTTCACAGTAGCATTATTTGACAACAAAAAAATCAGTCCTCACCTGATTGTGAGGGTGAGAACAGCTCTTCCTGTGCTTTCAGGTCCAGAGAGTCCAAAGCCAGTTCTGTGTACTCCTGGCTGCAGCCCTTCTCAATGTTGTCCTCCATTTTAATTCCAGTGAGGCAGTTTGTTTTCTCCCTGTCCCCTGTGGCTCTCGGGGCCTCCTGGCTCTGCATATCTTCTCTGTGTGTCACAGCCCCGTTCTTCTCCGTGTAGCTGTGTGTGGCCTTGCTGACAGATGGCCCTGGGACTGGCTTGTCCTGTGGCTTCACTACCTTCGTCTTCTTCTTGGGGACAAAGTTATACAGGCCCATCTTCCTCTTCCTCCGCTTGGTTGCTGTGGGGAGTCGAGAAAGGTGAGTCAAGTCGATACACTGAAAGGATATCCACTATTGTTCCACAGTTTTTGTGGAGTTCCTTGACAGTTTGCTGACCTGGCTGTGGCTTGCTCTGAGGTAGCCTTATCTGAGACGCTGTCAGAGGTATTGGCTTTTCGGTCTGTGTCATGATCGACTTGGCGCTTTTCTTGACCGGAGGCTACGGAAGGGACAAAACAGTCAGCTGAAAAAGTCCCAAACTGAACACGTCTTTCAAGTGTGTCATACCAGTCATTCTAGAAGTCCATACCTTCAGTGTTGCTGCGGATGAGACATCTACAGGCATCAGAGTGCTTTGTTTTCTGCTGGACATGACCGACTCCAGAGAGAGAGAGCCTGGGGCCAGAGCTTTGGAACCCCCTGCAACAGCAACCCCTCCTCCCACACCGGCCCCAATAGGGGCAGCTCTCAATGGTTTACTATGCAAACGATGATAGTTAGGACTGAGGGCCTGCGTATGGAAGGTTGTAATCTTTAACTGGGTAGAGGGCTTCGGAGGCTTAGCTGTTGCACCTTCGCTGACTTCTCTACCTTCCATGGCCTTCCTGGGGGGATCTTCTGGCGTCTTCACTCCAGCCTCACCAACACCACCTGAAATGTTGTGGTCCAACATGAATCATCACATATTACATTTACCGAGCCCTGAAAGTGTGAGGTAAACCGGACCTGTCTGGTACTGACCGTGGGAGGGGACCTCACTTGCTTCCTTCAATTTTGATGGCTCCTTCATTTCCTCAGATTGCTCTGGGCCCCGTCTCCCTCGCACAGGTTTACACAATCACCCGCCAGGCTGAAAATACACCACCAAAATCAATACATTTCCACACAAGTTCAGCAAGTTGCTGGGCTACAACTTTCCCATCCTGCCGTGTTTCTGAAACGGAAGCATCCCATCCATAACTGCAACTATGTCTAGATATAAAAGGAAAGCCTGGAAAATATTGATTTAAATACAAGCTCAACCGGTTACAAAACATTCACAAGCAGGCGCAGCAAATCTGTCCGTGCATGCAGATAAAACCTCCAAGATGCACTACGTAGAAAGCTGTAAGATTCAAGGCAAGAGTCCTGCAAAAGTTAAAGCAACAAAGTAACTTCCTACCAGCTCGGTCGGAGACTGGAGTTGTTGAGAGAGAGTGAGAGAGAGGGGGGCAGGGGAAGTATGCCAGTTTCCCCTTCCTTCCCCACCCTTTCAGCTAGTCATGTGACTAGGCTGCTCCCCATTGGTTCCTCCACAGAGCATGCTCAGTCTGCTCGCTTGCTGTTAAACATGTGCCTCGGCTCGTTCTTTTCTTCTTTATGAAGCAGCAGTACATGAGCTGGCCAGTCGGTGGCATCACCTTCTCACACAAAGACCCACTTCACTGAAAGCACTATTAGCCTTCTAGAAGCTTCCCCCCCCCCACTCATCCATGCATTGTTTTTTATTACACATGATCATTTCTTTATACATGTCTTCACATGTAATAGTCTGGAATTAGTCAATGGGTGTAGTTTTGCCTGCACATATTCACACATTAAAACACATTTGTTTTCAAATGTAAAATACTGTTTGTGATTTTGCTCTACAGTTGAGAAATGAAGTTGTGTTATTGTGCCAAGATACATCTGTGACATAACAAAATGAATTGAGCAGAATTGCTGATGATAAATCGTTTATTTGTTATTATATGAATAAATAAACATTTGTACACAATGCAGTGTATGCAACACACATTATGTAACCAAAAGTGTCCAGTCAATTGTAAAGTCAATTCTATAAAGACCAGAGAGCTAAATAGCTTCCTAAAACACACGACAACTGAACATTTGTAAAGACATACAGTGGCACATCATATGGCTGGTTTATCAGGTGAGAAGAACTGAAACAAACAACTCCTGATTATGATCCTGAGGGAAGGCTAAGGCTAATAATAGCGTCTACTACTAGGTATGAGCAGCAGTGTGTTGTTTTGTTCAATGTTTATTAGATTGTGAAAAGGAAAACATTACATGGATTCCTCATTCATAAAAGCTACCTATACCATCAAATAAAATCAAAGGCAAAACGGTCGGTAGCCAGTCCACAGTGGAAGGACAAACTTAAAATGGACGTCAAAATCTACATGCTAGTGATTTGATAAGCAAATCTGAAAAACCTTCTCTGCTCCTCCCATGTAAGCTGACAAACAGTTCTCTTATTCAACACCATATCTTAAGCAAAACAACAGAAAACATCACACACACACACACTGAAGATTAATAACATTGATAAAATACAATTCAAAAATCAAAACAAGTATTGGCGAATGTGAGCGCCCTAAAGTACATTAAACAGTTGTGATTGGGTCATTTGCATCCAGTAGAACAAAATGGAACCTGTCGCAATTAGCAAGCAGACTTTGAAGAAGATAAAAAAGGTAAAAGGCACCTTCCAATATCTATAACATCACAGATGTCATTTTAAAATGCTTCACTTCTTAACCAACCCTGAACTCACAGTATACACCAAAACAACAAAACATCAATTTCCCTTTCAGACATGAAAGTGTTATTATCATGTCCAACAAAATCAGTTGTGACAAAATATAACAACATGTGGTGTACTGGTGAGAACTGATAAGAGCATAACAGTGGTCAGATAGCAGTTGCCAACGAGCTTCCTGGATCTCCCGGCTGAAGCTTATGTGCTGCCGCTACAGCTCTGATCATAGGAGGGTGGGGCCTCTATAAAAAAAGGGAAAAAAATAAAGTGTTATCACACATACAAGCACACACTTTCCTGTAAGAGCCTAGTCTTTGACCACATCATGAAAAACCTGAAAGCAACATCAAACCAGTCTGGGGTGTGGCTTCATGCTTGTACACTTAAGAACACGTTATCTATCGATATTCTCTCGTGTTCTAAAACAACACTATCAAACTAGCAACACACCACACCTAATAGTCCAACAAAATGATTGTCATCTTAAGTAAGTGATATTTAAACGTTGCCATTGACCACTGCTCACCTGGAAGAGTGGGATACAGCTGAAAATGGGATGAAGACCGACCGAGTGGGTATACAGAGTTCCCGTAGTCTGGATGCAAGAGGGGGGGGAAGGCGATGGGCATAGGGGTGCCCTCAGAGAAGTATGGGGCGCTGGCCCCTGTGGCCCCTGTGGAACCATGCTGGCTTGGATTCTGGGGGAAGGTGACACCTGGGGCATAGCTAAAGGCACAGGGGGACATGGAGGCCTGGGGGACCGAGGGGCCCAGCTGGGAGTTCTTGGTGGGGATGGCCCCTGGGCCGTCATGGTGCTCATCGGCTGGTGGGGCGCTGGGGGAGGCACACGAAGAGCCTCTCTTCCGGGTGGCTGCGCGGGGGGCTGGCGTGGGAGGAGAGGTGGGGTCCGCGATTGAGATGGGGCGAGCGGCCGGAGAGGAGTCCGGGCGAGAGGGTGGGGCTGCCTTGATGGACGTTTTGGACTTCTTGTCCAGCGAGACATTTCCGACGTGGATGGGAAGGGTCACGGTGGCATCCGCAGACTTCAGGGTTACCTACAAAGCACGAGGGAGAACGTTAGTGTGAGGGGGGGGGGGGGGGGGGGGGGGAACAAATACACTGATTAAAACAGATGTTTTTTGGGGGTGTTTACTTGGATGTAGTATTCCATGGTGATCAGGTTACAGCCAGAGAGGGAAGACTGGGGAAGAGGAGGCACGATGATCTGCTCCTTCCACTCGGACAGCTTGCCGGCCTTCACCCCAGCACCCTCCACCTCCGCAATGGTCTTCTGGTCATAGGTAGGCTTTGATTTGGTCTGGTAGGTCACTCTCTGAGGGAGAGGAGCCAACACACAAAAAGATGCTTTCGGATCAGGGACAGTCCTTTTACATGATCAACGTAAGCCCATGCTGATACAAATCATCTTTATTGACGACTAAAAGCTACGCGAAACATTCAAACCTAAAGGAGAAACGTTGTACCTGCATGAGGCTGGCCACCACGGTGCTCGTGGTCTTGCCTGACTGGTTCTGGACCTCGGCGGTGAGCTGGATGACCTGCCCAGGAGTGTAGCCGCGCATGTCCGTCTGGGCCTTCAGAGACACGGTGCCTGTCTTCATCAGCATGTAGCTGAACTTCTTGGTTATGGCTGAGGAACTAGGTTCCTACAAAGACGAGACGGGGGAATGAATGGTTGACCCTGGGGAAACTCCTCTTCCCTCTACGTCGACACCACGCTAACACGTCCTCACCTGTATGTCAGGCACTTCGTTCAGATTGAGGAGACTCAGCAGGTAGAAGGGTTTTTCCGTCTTGTAGTCCTTTGCGAAGCGAGGGGTGTCAATAAAAGCCCTAACTCTGTAAATGATCTTCCCATAATTTCCTTCAAAAGATGTAGGCGCAGAGGCTGCAGTGGAGGACAAGAGGGATAAAGGTTAGGGCGTTTGGACTCATGGGGTCTGCCGTGTAAGCAGGAACCACAGACAAGTCATACTGCCAGACTCTAATCATATCTTTCAAATCGAGATACAATGAGACTGCAGGTTTCAAGTGACGACTTAGCATCGCAATGGTAAAAACCGGTTTGGTCGGTTTTGTGATTTACAGTATCAGTACACACGTGAGAATAAGGTGGAAAGAATGACTGGGTTACAAATGAGCTGATGAATTGACATAATTGTGAATAGCATCAACTACAGATCGGTCACAGAAAAAGAATGGAACGTGTCTGGGCATGTCGGCTTCCGGAGGTAAAACATTGGTAGGAAAGAATGTGGCACGGCCAACATGCTAAGCCGTTGTCACTGAGAGGTCATTCATTACCTGGAATGAAAAACTTGAAGGGAAAGCTGTGTTCTCCCTCTTTCAGTGTTCCTGGGACATAGAGGAACAGATAAGTATCAGTTAGCAGGTTAGACAATGGGCATGTTGTCCCTTCTAGAGAGTAAAAGCTATCTACACAGTCAATATCGAGCTTTAATGAATGCTGAATCATATGTACCTTCTGTTGTTTTCATCCTTTGTTATACAAGTGGCCAGGTGTGATTGCCAATAAAGGAGTGTGTAAGAGGTTGATTGAGGGTGAAAGGGAGTGGAGTACAAAACTACAGGGGGGGGGGGGTGTCAACGGCCCGAGCAGAGCATAGCCTACCTTTATCTGTCACAATGACCGTGCTGTTAAAGTAGGGCTCCTCCACAGTCCATGCGGTGTCATTGATTTTGCTGGTCACGCCACAGAAGCCATTGCAATTCACCTTGATTGCTTCAGGAAAAGACAAGAGGTGAACACAATGGAAAGATTAGATGGACTTGCACTTTAAACTGCACCCAGACCCACCTGTAAATTCCATGTTATTGTTGCCTTGTACTTAAGTAAGTCCACTATGTACTGTATACTGTATGGACAGTAGGAGAGAGTGAAGGTAGGAGGCATTAGCTACTTAAAGATGTAATTATTTACTGGAGACAATCATGTGAAAATCTAATTTGTGTCCAATGAGGAAAGGATCCGATTTGTTGCAAATTGTGATCACTACAGTTGCCATTGATACCTTGTTCCATAATGTCAACACCATGACTCATACAGCGTCAGTCTGACCTGCTTTCTCTCACAAGGAATGTATACAAACCGGAGGCTCAACTTAGAAGTTTAACAGAAACTCGTGGGACACAACTGATTCTCCGTCACAGTGAGGGACCTACCATTAGGCTTGATATTAAAATATAAAATATTTCGAGTTCTTTCCCAAAAATACGCCTTCTACGTTGAAGCATATAGCCTACCCTTGAAAGCTAATGGATGTATGAGACAGAGAAAAAGAGAGCGCTAAAGAGAGAGAGAGAGCTTCATCCAGTCTCAGGCGATCAGTTATTAAATTGATCAGGATCCACTTTTTATATTATGAACAAGGCGATAGGGTTTGGGGTAGTTGTTGCCTCCCTTTGTTTGGCTCTCAAAGGTCATGTGATATTCAAACCAACACTAACATCCATTCAACAACTACACAAAAGTTCATGTAATACTGCTGTTTATTCGTATTTTGTGCATTTTGATCAATCTTAGAATCTTAAGAGTAATCACTTTTTAAGCCTGAAAAGGTATTTTGTTACACTAACCGGTGAGGATGGTGGTGGCCAGCTGTCAGTAAACCTATATTTAATACTAGGGTCAAAAGCTTCTCAGCCACTTGACAGATGGCACCTGATCAAAGTGGATCCTATTCACAATGAATTTCTAAACAACCCATGTCATCTTGATACTCGAAATGGTGCCAGCAGTAACATGAACCACAAAAAAAACATTGTTTTTTTTTAGATCTCACTTGTGAGATGTAAATCTATCTAAATCAAACCTAGATAAACAAATACATCTCAACACATGGTACAGTCATATCTTAAATGTTTAACAGAAAATCACTTTGGGTCACACAATTTATTTTCAGTGGAGAACTTGTTTAATTTCCACTTCCTGTTTTAGACCTTGTTTTCGCTACAGGTAGGCTACGACAATTTGAGATCACGAAAACAATACAAACATACCTTTACACTGCAGTGGTTCTGCTGTTGTAATTTTCAGCGTGCCTGTGATGGATTCTCCGGGACTGTAAACAACTTTGTTGTCGGTTAAAATAATATCAAATTCCTGAAGCTTTCCCATGTTTTCTCCCACAAGGAGTGGGTCGAGTGTTGTTCACCTGTGCGCCGAGTGTGCCTCTATCCAGCCCCTCGAAATGACGTCAAAAGCATGCATTCAATGAATTCATTGGCCCCTCCTTTAAAATATTATCGCTTCAACCGGTTACAAGTTATATTCAAAGATGTTTCTCAACGACTTTTTAACAGTAAACAACCTGTGCTCTTTTAATTATTGATTCATCCCCCTTTTATGAATGATAGCTTACGTCAGAGAAAATAATACATCGACAAATGTCTTTCAATTCATATTCCTTTACAAATAGAAGTTCATGTTTGCAACATGGTTAGTGGTGTACTACACCATTTTACAGTTATCTCAAGGTTCCTCAAAAAATAAATGTCTTAATACTTTTTTAACGAGGAAGAATTATGTTACAGACAGATAACAACAGAAAAACATTAAATAGGTTAACACCAACCACAATATTTACATCTTCAGTCTCGTCTCTTTTTAGCACACAAGGTAAATAATACTGAATTCAAAAAGCATCCGTCCCACTTAGACCTAGTCCATCGGACTCCCTTTTGTCTTCACCTTTATGCTTAGAACTGATCTTTAAAGAATTCTTGAAAGCCTTAGCGAAACTATGCGAACCAAAAACATACAATAAGGGATCCAGGCAACAATTAATACCTGCAAGGATTACACACACATAATACCCAGTTTCAACACGCAGGAGAGTACGACACTCTGTCGAGTAGTACTTTTTGATCACCACCGCCGTTGTCCTTGCAACGTGAAGTGGGAGGAAGCAGAGTCCAAATATCACTAGACAAATCCCAATCATCCTGAGAGACTTGGTCTTAACAGCAAGACCTTTGCCTGTGTTGATATTGATGCTGGACACTACACTTGCCAGGCGGCTATAGCAGATTGCAGAAACAGAAAACGGCAAAATGAACCCAAATGTAAACAGCAGAAAGTTTAAGGCAAAGTGAATATTGGTAAGATTGTTCTGATGAATGCTGTGACATTGAGTTGTATTGTCTTCCTTGGTAGGGGGAAGGCACACTGCATAGACTGCCGTTTTTACTAGAAGCATGACCCACACTCCACCACACAACTTTGAGACAAATCCCTTCTGTTTCATATATGACCTTTTGTTGAAATAGACAACTGCCACATACCGATGCACACTGATGAGGGTGAGGAACATGGTGCTGCCATAGAAGTGCGTGCTGAGTAGCGCAATCTTGATTTGGCACAGAAACCTTCCGAATGGCCAGTGGCCCAAGGCGAAGTTCACCGCCATAATAAGTGTCCCCGGGGAGCCAATGGCATCGCTCAGAGCCAGATTGAAGTGCAGCACCGTACCAGAACTCCAGTTTGGCACGTTGCAACAGAAGACCCACAGACTGAAGCTGTTGAGGAAGAAGCCGACCAGGAAGACCAGGGAGATGAACACGGTAATGGAGACGTGCTGGGGCTCGGCATGGCAGGACACGGAGCCACTGCCGTTGGCTAGACTCTTGTTCAATGTCAACGAGCTATCCATCTTCTACAGACGTCTTGGGGGGTCCACGCTGGAGGGAAAACAAATAGTGATAGGAGCATTTATCTTAACACAACATTCAGACAGGGAAGCAAGCACCCATTGTGTACTTCCCAAAGACATTTTACAATCTGTAGCTACATTTCAAAATGAATACTAATTAAATCATTAGAAATGCAAAAGAAAGCTGCTTTATTGTCAAAGCTGAATAATAATAATACTAATAAAAAAAACGTATTTTAAGGGAAACACAATATTAAATATGTGAAAAGAAAGCTCTTTTGTGACAACATAGGAAGTGTGAAAGAGAACTCACCAAGATGTAAAGACTGTGGTCTCAGTCAAACAGAATGTGTGAAGGTCTTTGTGCATGCATATTTTGACTGCTGTAGAGTTAACAGGAACAGTGCCTTGGGTAGTTTTAAAGTGTGAGAGTGCTAACAAGGATGTCTAAAAGAGGAAACATGCAGTTGGTATAGCACATATAGAATGTTTACAACGGGGACCGACATGTTAACCCTTGTGTTATCTTCGGGTCATTCTGACTCATCGTCGTATTGCGACAACTTTACAGCATACAAAAACACAGTGAAGCATTTTCTTTTAACCGTTGGCCTGTCTCAGACCCCCAACATTGCGAAGGTTAAAAGAAAATTATTTTTCTTTGTTTTTGTATTGGGTAAACACAACGATAGTTCGTTATGAACCTTTGGGTCATGTGACCCGAAGGCAGCACAAGGGTTAACCAACTGTAATTATAACCTTTTGGTCAAATAGCATCCACCTTAAACCTGAGTGTGGTATTGTATTAGCTATATGATGCACACGCAAGAGAATACAATGACAATTATGTAGAATGGAAATAAGTTATACTATACTTATACTAAACATTTAGATATGAGGGTGTATCAACACTTATGTCAACATGTTTTCCTTAGACTCATTAATAATGGTGCGAGTACATTAACAGCATCATGTCAGGCCACTTTCTAATTCACTGTCGCTGAGTGTGCTCTGAACGTAACCTTAGATCTCCGAAGAGACCTATGGACAGCTTTCATAAATGTCTGTGAGGCAAAACAGTAAAGCAACGGATCTATACAGCCGTTTGCCCCAGCCATGATCCAGGATACATAGTATGCCGTCTCCCCCTGTAGGAGAAGTACTTTTTCAAAACCACAACTACAGTTCGTATGACATTCATTGGGGCAAAACATATCCCAAAAATGACCAAGCATACCACCACCATTTTCTGTGACCTGGACTTTATATTTCGACTCTTAGAATTGCTCATAGGAATGAGAGAAATTTATCTAACTAGCTGAATGTAGCAGGTCAAGGACAACATAGAAGGGGATGAGAAACCCCTAAGGTGAGCAGAATGAAGTTGATGACAAAATAGACTTCGACGTAAAGTCCTTGATGGATGCTGAGACATTGCGTGCGGTTCCCCACTTTGCTTGTGTTAAAAAGAAAAAAACAGGCCACAGATTCGTTTTAGACATGGAGTGGGGGCAGTCACCTAAAGAAGAGAATAATGGGATTTAGTCCAACCATCATCCCTTTATATGTTGATTTTTTGTCAAGGCAGTTGGATGGGGGATTTCAAAGAATGAGGATGTAAAACCATGTAAACAGTAAAGGGATTAGACAATTAGCATACAGTTGAAAACACATCTCACATGAGATTTCACAGAAATTGTGTAATATTAGCAATATTTAGTTACCTGAAGCATGGATGATCGGAACACTGGAAATAGGAGCAATAAGTGTAATTTGATGTCTAATATAATCTTCAACTACTTCACTGTGATGTAGCCCATGTCATCAGTTAGAACAGACCAGACTAATGACTAACATTTCCTTCCCTCGCTATACTAGGGCTCAGGATGCCCTAGTATAGTGATTTTATTTAGCAGGCTATAATTATGATAAGAGCTTCCTGCAAGATCATGACTGCATGCAGCAGCAACAATTCAAGTCTTTGTCAAAATAAGAAATGCAGTAAGAATGGACGCAGAGACTGACAAGATTAGAAACTTATCTATCAATTGTAAATTATGGGATTATATGATTATGAATCACTTCCTATATATATTTAAAATACGGATGTATACGGATTTGGTAGTTTTAGATAAAAGGATAGCAAAAGTGACATTTGTTTCATATGACAGAGTAGCCATTCAGTATTCTTTTGCATTAACTTCTAACCTAAACTTAAAAATAATAGAATCTTAAGATTTCTATGGTTACAACATTGTTAGGCATTCTAAATTTCAATTGGTATTCTAAATATATAAATAGAACATTAATGCACAGATGAAACATTTTGCATTTCTCTATGCAGTTAATCACAAAAAGTTATATACCCGAAGAACCCGAGAATAATGTTGAATAGGTCAACATTACAAGACGATGCAAACGAATATCACACATTTTGAACTGTATCATTCTAACGTACAAGACTTGCTTAGGTCTAGATGTCTATTTGACGGCCTTGGTTGCTCAAACAGGGGGAAATGGCCAATTTGTGGAAATTGAATACTCCACAACCACAATCACAACCCCAAACCGCTGGCGAGCCCCTGGAGTATGTGACCTGTGTAGGGAGAGCACTACAGCCACGCTCAGACGCTGCAGAGTACGACAAAAGAGGGTCGTCCTGCAAACCCAGACCACAGCAGGTGCCAAATACAACCATTCAAATGATGTCTGAAACTCACGTCCCTTCCAGAGACACACTGGGTCCATTCAGAAGAACACGTGTACCTTTCTGACGGGTTGTTTTTCTTCTCTTCATTGTGGATGCAGACAAGATACACTATCAGAGTCAGATCTAAACCACTGATGCCCACCTCAGACCCTGACGATAAACCAATGCTCTCCATCGACCAAAGGTATCGTTATTCAGCATTTATAGAAAACGATCATCTCTCAGTATTTTGGGGGTCAAAAAATCTCCCAGGACAGCGTAATTGATTTGAAATGGGAGAAGCTGACAGCCGAAAGTCCAACCCTATAATACGCATGTCTTGCAGCCGTGTAACCATGTGCGTATCTTTACTTTAGTTCATATATGTTGTACTGTGTTCTCTCCTTATGTTTCTCTCACTCGCACACTCCTTTCACAGGGCCGACACAGTCAATGTTGAGAGGTGGTCCAAGTGTGACGGTGAATGTGACGCAAACAAGATCAAGACCTCCAGGATGTCTAAATTCTCCCTAAGACCAGTCATTGTCTCCCAGGTGATGTAACCTGACATTTCTTCACACAGTTTACCTGGGAGTAAGCAGGTGGGTGAGGAGGGAAACTGTTTGGATGTTCCTTTCTGCAGGGCAGTGTAGAGGCACAGATGATTCAGGACCCTAAGGCAGGCACACTGGAGTCCAACCCGAGTCTCCTTGGAGCAAACGACAGCATGGAAAGCCCATACCTGAAACATCAGAAACGAAAGAAGATGATTAATGGGTAGACTGGCGCAAAGACTGGGGATATTTCATTCCTTTCACATTTTACAAGTTTTACAACAAAGATTTGACAACACTTTCAAATTTCCCAATCAAATTTCAGAAATCCAAATTTACGCTCGAGTTTTGATGCACATATCCACAGCATCAAGGACTATCAACTATAGCTACTCAATAACATTCTGTTTGTGCATTCCAGTTTCAAGCCTTTGAAACCTGTTGCTCCACAGCAACCAAGTATATTGCAGTGTGCCGGCATCACTCCAGGTACAGTCCATGTCCACCCATTCATTTTGACATTGAAAGCTAACTTGGTGGGTTTTATACATGTCCTACCTGCATCAGACCCCAGGATGGAGCTGGCCAATCATCAGCAAGGTTCCGGAAGAGCTCCAGTGTTCCGCCGCTTCTATGAGGTGGTGGTGGAGGAGCCCCAGAGAGTTGGACGTCGAACGTCAACACAGAGGTAGAACCCTGACAGACGCTCCTTCCCATCAGTCTCCTTCTTAAAGACACGGCGCTCCCTTTACGACCCACCCATGCTTTCCTCTAAACCCAGGTCTGCCCCCGATTCCGGGGGGTGGCGGTTGGAGCACTGTGGCGGTTGCCTGGACGAGCGTCTGGATATGGCGGCGGACTTGATGAAGGTGGCCTGGTCTTCCTCTGAGGATGTCCAGCTGGAGCTGACAGGGTTATGCCTTCAGAGGGGATGTGGGACGGTTGGACAGGGGAGGTGTGGATCACCAGCCAGCGGGCACCCAGCGAAGGAGGCCTGCGGCAGGAGCTCGGTGTCGGGTGACTCAGCGGATGCTCCTGGGTGTGTGGATGGTCTGGAGGATTGCGCTACAGAGGACAGTTGTAAAGACACAGATTCATTCTACGACACTAAATGGGACCCCGGTCAACTTAAAGTAACCTTCAAACTCAAGAATTCGAACGTGCTGTTGAGTTTCTCCGAAAAGCCATCGACTTGATTGGACAGGAGGCATCTCTTGAGACAGACCTGTCTGTGATGTCTATCAACTACATACATTCCCCCCAAAAATCAGAAATACATAAATAAATCAAAACTAAGAAAACACAAAGATAATTATTTATTTACAGCTTGCTTCACTGATACAATACCAGCATGTACGACATTCAGACTATCTACTGTATATATGAAAATATATTTGTCAAATAATAAAGCAAAACTACATGCTTATAAAAGTAATTTTATCCACTGAAAAAAAAACCTGAACACTGGGTTACAATATCAAAGCTGGAAGACTGCTACGAAACATCTGTCTTCGAAAATACATACAGAAAAACAACCAAAACTTTGACCAGATGATATAAATGAACATGGTACACCATTCATTCAAGTGTAGCCTTTCTCAGCCGGTGCTGACATGAACGTCTACATCCAATACCAGCGTCGCCTTTTCCGACCATTAGTCTTCTGCCTCTGCCCCTCAAGCTGCATGCTCCTCTCAGACGGGTGTGGTGGGGGTGGAGGCCGTGGTGGGGACCGTGACAGGATGGAGGCCGAGGTCCAGAGAGGGGGCCTCGTCTGGCTCTGGGGGGCTCTTCTTCTGGGCCTCCAGCTTCTCTGTGAGCTGGGTGTATAACTCCTTCACCGGCTCACTACTCTGTAAATCACAAAGATATCACAAAAGTCAACACTGTTAGTAAATCACGTGCCTTTGACCCCCATGACACGACCATGTATGAACTAGTGCAGTGGTTCTCAACCCGACTCCGCCATCATGACAGTGTTTCTAAACCTCACTTGTTTGGGCGGCTCCAGGGTCTTCATCAAAGTCTCCATGTACGATGGCAGCACCTTGTGGTGGAGATGCAGCAACAAGCGCAGAGAGTGTCTGTGGACGTTCTCTTTGCTGAGACACACACAACATAAATGAGGATGGGTTACAGTACATTAGCGGCCTGTACAAAATATTCCCATGCACAGAACCAGCACAGCACCAAAGTTATCCACGATAAGTTCTACAGGGATCTGACGGCAATTCTCATTACAACATCCATGGTTTTAGACTACATCCTTTCTTTTGTTTCTGTTAACTTGGCCGACCTTGAGTAGGAGGTCAGGAGGAAGCCATCGAAGACAGCAGTGCAGAACTCCTCTGTGCTGAACTCGTCCGACAGCAGGGTGAGGTGTCCGGTCAGCAGGTGCAGGAAGATGTCCCCAAACGCCATGTCGTTGAGGGTCTCCACTGCAGGGCAGAGAAACAACATCTCACTACTGTCCACTTTTTACTTTTACATCGAGACCTATTCAAACCAAAATAAAGGCAATACCCACCCAAAGAGGGAAGCAACCGTTGCAAGGCATTCTTGTTCCTCTGTTTGGCAATGTGGAGGACATAGTACAGGCCCATTTCACAGGCCACTCGGTTTTCCTGCAGGTACCTAGGTGAGGAAGGTTAAAAGCGAGGACAATTACACGACATCCATGTCTGTAACCTGAATAATACAGTATGTCTAACACAGCAGTTTTCGATGAGCGAGGAATCCTAGCACTTGAAGACTCCCTCTATGCCTCGCCATCCCACTAGTTACTTGTTGAAGGAATCCGGCAGAGAGGTGGGGTATGTGACGGAGGTCTTCTCCTCACTGGGCAGCTTCTGCTCCACTGTGAAGGTGTAGTCGTCCACCACCACCGACATCATGGCAGGCAGGAAGCGGGTCACAACCTCCACATCCTGCAGATGGACGGGGTCAAATCAAATGATGAGCTCGACGAATACGACATGAAGACATTTCTGCAGGAGAATCATTATTTGAGTGTCATCGTTTTATTCGTCGCGCTTTCTTGCGCTCAAAGCCCCACAGTCCAGCAAAAAGTCAAAGTTACAATCACAAGACGTGATGTACAATAACAATAAGAAAGAGCTCACCAATCGCGGCTCTTTGAAAACCTGGCTGTCGATCATATCCCAAGCGCCTTGACCAAGGGACAGCATTCTCAGGAGTAGCAACAGGTCTGGGCTGTCCTGTTTCATTCAATCAGACATCTCTCTCTTTAGTGGAGACCTTGACATTGTCCACAACATGAACCGACGCATTATTGATCATGGAAGTACACACTGCGCTCCCTCCACGTCCTCACCCTGGGAAGAGCGTCCTGGCTCAGCAGTTCCTGGAGGTTTCGGACAGTACTCAACACCAAGGTGTTACAGGCAAACGGGTCGCACAGAATCATGGAGAGATCCCTGGAACGTCAGCACACAAGTCAACACCAGCCTTCTCGCTTCTTTGGGGGGAAACTCCGGAACGGACATTAGTTATTGACACACTTATTCCCACGTTCGGACTCACCCTAGAACTTGCTCCTGTCCTTTCCGGACTCCATCCAGAAAACCTTGCAGCTCCCTGGCCCGCTTGGCATCCACAAACTTCTCCCGGATGCAGGCATCCAAGCACCAGGTGAACTGACCAAACGCAAGACGGGCAAAAGGGGATGGATTGAAATGGCGGCTGCTCTGAGCGGTTGCAACTGAGAAGTTTGAGCGTGCGTTTGTTTGTTTCCGTGGTACCTTGTGGCAGGGGTCTACGGAGCAGATCTCGCTGATGTCCAGGTCGTGGAGGGACATCAGCAGCTCGGCACGCAGTGTGCAGTAGTGGACGTTCCGCGTCCGCAGAAAGAGGGTTCTCAGGAACTGCAGAACCATGTCGTAAAGCTTCACATTCTTCCCAATCATCTGGGTCAGCTTGAGGACCACCTGTGGGGGAGCAGTCGAGAGTCGACGTCAATGCCAACCCTCCTCAAGCCCACCCCGGGGCTCGTTCCTGTGGCACGGACGGCGGAGGCTCACCTCTCCCTGGCGTCTGGTTTTGGGCGAGGGGCTGAAGAAGTTGTGGAGGATGGAGAGGTCGTTGCTGAAGAGGGCCGCTTCCTTCTCCACTATGTACTGCTTCAGCAGGGGGGAGACCTCGTCGCCGAAGAGGGCCTGGTTGTCCTGCCAGATCTGCCTCTTCACCTCGACTGCACAGACCTTATAAAGCTCCTTGTCAGCCATCACCACCTTCAGCTTCTTCTCTGGCACCTGTGGAAAGGAAACACGGTATGGCTGGGATCCTACGATGTGAACAGTGAGCTTGCCATCCACAATGTCTAGTTTTACTAGATGTTAATGTATTACAAAGTTGTGGAGTCAAAATCCTGACCTTTGGTAGATGCTTCAGGACCTGCATGACCACTGGTTGTATTGAGGGCATCTTCACAAGAGGAAAGCTCTTTTCCAGCAGCTCCTCTAGTTTACCATAACTGCGGTCAAGTAGGATGAGGAGCACACAAGACTTCAATGAGATTAACAAACCCCATAAGAATATGAATAAGAATAACACTGCCCCTCAGCCAATACTAAGGTTATTGATTTGAGTATGTTGTCTCACCGGTCCTCTTCTTTGCCTTCTGCAATGGTGGCGACTCTCTCCATCAACTTATCGCGAAGCTCGTCGAACACCGACTGGTGAAACTCCAGTCGAGGGGTGCCATGAAGGTCCAGAAAGGGTAGTGCAGACTGGAGAGTTGGCAATAAAATGCCATTCTCTGTCTAAATGGTATTGACAAGATACGTACGTTATACACATGCTAGGAGGGAACGTTGCAAAAATATATATATATATTGCTAGATATCAGACTAAGGCTTAGATAAAACTGTTTTAATGGCGGTAACGTGTAGTAGTGTACCAGTACGCGTAGCTATACGGTAGTGTTAATGGTTGTGTTAGAGCTATGTATGGCATTGAGTTGTAGAAGAGAGTTAGCTAGCTGGCTAACTATCTATCAGTATAGTCATGATGTTGTTGACATGGATAGCTAGATAATGTCAGATAGATACACAGTGGTATATGTGTGTAGCTACCTGAAACTGATCAATGGCTTTCAAAGGCTCAGTGCAGTTGGTGAGAGTTTCTTTGAGATCCTCGCCATTGGATATCCCAAGCTCAGGCAATCCCGCAAACATTTTCTTTGTTGTGTTTTGAAGGTCGCAGAATTAGTTATAGCAACATGCATACAATGATAGTCTACACAAACATCAGTATTAAACCACGTTAAATAAAGTTATAATCTAACTTCTTCACGACCCTTTCTTTTCTTCTGTCAACGCACACTTCCTGTGCGGGCAGTGTACTACAATGTCAACAGTCCGATAAACAAGCACGGTCACATAACTATTGGTTCCACACACAGTGGCAGATCGAACTGGTGTCCTAACATTTTATCTTACCCGTCAGATTTTCCAACCTGCAACTGTAGTTTTGCGCTAGGGTTAAATCTGGCTAGCTAGGACATATAGACATAACACAGGAGTGAAACTTTGATGAAAATGACTGTTTTAACCCTTTGATACAAAACATGGGTCTAAAGTCACCCGACAGAGTTTAAATGTTATTTTCGCAAAAGAATAATTTAATCATTCAGTATTCCAGGTAAGAAGCAATCGACAAACAGGAATTCTTGGCCTCTTTCAGTTTAACACCTTGCAAGAGCCTTGATACATTTATACATACTTCATACATTGGATTTTGCAATTGGATCCAAAAACGCTCCCTCAAGGCCACATCTAGGCTCTTGTCCTCCCCTGCAAGGAGGGTCAAACTGATAGAGGCCAAGAATTCCTGTTTGTCGATTGCTTCTCCACTCTTTCCCTTTTGCTGCTGCAGCTCTTAATCTCTAAATTGCTGCATTTCAGGACCTCCTCAATGATGTTGAATAGTTGAATACTTATCCACAGTAAATATGTTCCAAATTGCAAATATCCAAAGTTCCTATCAAATTCCATAGTGAATACATATGGGTAATTTTGGACCCATGTCTGTAAACGTGATGTAGTAGCACAAAAAGTGTTTTGCTCACAAAGAAAGACAAAAATGTAAATAATGATTTGTGGAAATCAAAAACAAAATATTTAATGAATAATTAGAATATTAGATAATGAAATTAATTGATTTCAAAAGATATAGCAAAAAAACACTCACCCATACATGAAATGTCATAGGAAATGAATGCGGGTCATTTCAGACCCATGTTGTGCATTAGAGGGGGTAAGCATAGCTTGTGTATCAAAGGGTTAAGAAGCCGATTTACGGTCAATTTACGTCCTATTGATCTTTATTTGATTTGAAGAATAAAAAGTACATTGATCTGATACAACAAACAATCCTTCGTTGAAATAATGAACACATGATCCCTAGAAATGCATTGTACAGTTATGACATTGGATGAATTGAAAAAGCTTAACAACATCAATCAAGTCGTAATGGCAAGATGCAAGAATACATTTCATTAAACAAGCAAAATATTGAAAAGTGCAAAAATGTTATTAACTAGACAGCACAAAAAGGATGTGGTTATTATTCAGTATTCACTTCTGTTATTTATGTTTTTCACTCATATTCAGAATATTACATTACAAAAGGAAATAATACATCACAGTGGATTTTCCAAACTAGGTAGAACAAATGACAAGCAAGACACCAATTCAAAATAAAAGTAATTTTGCATCTCACTCAGATTTCTTTGGTCATAAATACACTTAGAGCCTTATGCCTCGGACACACACAAAAACACACTAAGGCATAAGGCAAGTTACACGTTTGGAATGGCTGGAACTCTAGTGCATGCGATAAGTGCAAACATCTGACTGGAGGCAACATTTGCCGAAATGACCTAAATAAGCTATCAAATAACACTGGCCCCGCCCTTCTTCCGTTGACAGAACATCACAACCAAATAACCAAATACAATTAGGAGGAGGAAGACAAAGATGAAGATCAGGCCAAGCCAAGCTCCTGGAAGCAGCGCCTTCCTCAGGCCAATACTCTCCCCCGGCAACAGGCTGCTTAGGCTCAACATGTAACCCAGCGCCCAACCAATGGAGGTGTCTCCCGCCTACACAACAGAAGTTCAGACCTTTGTTTTTTGTTTTTTTACAAAGTGAAATATGACTTCATCATGTGATATATCGACTTCACACTCACCTTTTTCTGAAAAGAGATGCGTGGGAAGGAGACCTCGTCGAAGCGATAGGCTTCAAGAGTTAGCACCTGGATGAAGACGGATACTGTGCAGTAGTCTTGGAGACGCTTCTTCTCTTCCGGAACCTTCTCAGACAACTGTGTGTAAAGGGTGTGTCGGTGGGAGTGGCATAAATTAGCAGTGAAACACTTCTGTAATGATTTTCTTTGTCCTTTTTTCAGTATACTACCATCAATTGGACATCATACATGCACAGAAAGCATCCTAAAGTCAGTAATCAAATTGCAGTCTTGGAAAATCTGATTAGCTCTCCCTTCTGCTGTTTCATAGGGAAGGTAATCACTGCTTACTCGGCAGAAATCTCTTCACAACCGATTGGAGGATCTAATCTCCCCACAATTCACAAAGCTCTAACATGGTTTGCCTCGGTTGCTGCAACTGGAGATTGACTGCACAATGAAAGTGCACTCCTGTCTGTGAAAACCATTGTTACTGTAGCACTCCACTGTATTAGATGAATGATCCAAGAATATCCAGTCATTTGAGCCCAGCAGTGGAACCCAGTACTGTGCTTTACCTCCTGGAAGCTCATGTTGCAGACAGTGCGGGCGGCTCCCTCCAGAAGTGAGGGCGATTTGATTTGGATGCCGGTGCAGCGCTCCAGGAAGGAGTGCGTGTAGTAGAAAGCAGAGAACGCCTGTAGGACAGAGAATGCTCAATCCACGGGCACGACAAGTTTGCAGTACCCATGCAGGAAGTTATGCGCACGACAGACTTATTTAATGTGATTCCTGTAACAAGGATCTGAATATAGGACAATACTCAGTCTAAGTCAGTAGCAGAACTGACAAATAAGTGGGATTTCAGTAAGATTTCTGTTCCACTAATGACACAAACTGCATGTCAAAATAATACAAACTCATATTGGAAGAATCACCATAAAGCTGCCAGTCACGTTGGGCTGAAAGATCCCATCGAAGGAGCACTTGGAGAAGGAGCACTTGTTGAAGGAGAACATCTCAGACACGTTGTTCAGACATTGCTGGTAATTCCCAGTCCCCTGCACAGTCAGGGAGCTCTGCGGGTGGTAAGGCGTGGGTCTGTGTTCTGCAGTGCATGGGGAGTCAAACACGCTGCCCAGTGTGATGGAGATGTTGTGTCCTGCAGGGTGGCACGGGTTGGAAATCAGACCTCCAGAGCCTTGAGTCTGAAAGATACCAGAGAAGAAGAAATAGATATCGATGCTGTAGGATTCCATTCAAACTTTGTATTCCCACTTAATCGCTCAGGTTCCCAGTATCAAACGGTGTATTGACAATGTATTTTACCTTGACCAAGTAAGCCAGGAGTTTGCGTAAAACCTGGTCCCTGCCATAGCACAGGAAGCTATGGGTGTAGATGTGATAGTCTTCACCGTAAAGCCGTAGCTTCACCTCGTTTCTCGCGTCCTCCATGTTATCAGGGGTCTCAAAGGTGATCTGAGTAGAGGCCCCCCCGAAATCCAGAGCCCCCACCGTCTTCCTTCCGGAACTAAGCCAGCGCCCCACAAAGCCATACTGTGTAACGCAAAAGACAGTCAGAGGAAACATGAGAATGTGATAACGCCTACCTTTCCTTTTTTCCGGAACACTTCTTCCTCATTGTGCTTCCTAAGTGCCCTGTAAGGAAACACATATTGAAACTCCACCTTGATGAAGTTTTCTAGAAGGTAGTTGACAGTAACCCAGCCATACGCCCCCTCCTCTTGACCGCTCAAGATGGCGGCCCCTCTGAAGTTGAAAGGGTAAGTGCGCAATTTGTTTCCCACTTCCTTCAGTATTTGTTCTGACTGGGTGTAGTTAGATATACTGGAAAAAAAGAGAGAGATAATTACATAATCTATTGACAATGGAGGAATAATCTATGAGGTGTTGTTACTTATCTCATTTGACTCGTAAATCGTTTTTTACTTAGGATGCTGCAGGGTTTCAGTGGGATATGAATATTATTGTCGTGCATTACTCTGCTTTACTCACTTCAGTAGCCTCATACCAGCTGTGGCTCCGAGATACATTGGGGTGAGACGGTGCCTAGACTTAGGGATGTCCTGCAAGGCCTGTTCTAGACAGGCCTCCAGACTGCGTGCGGCCCCCCCTCGCTGTCCGGCATAACTTGAAATTCCTCCACCTAGATAGACAGACAGTATTACGGTTCCTGGAAGAGTTTTGCAGAAGTAGACCCAAGCCTGGCATGAGGGTTAGGGTTAGGGCAAACATGTTTGTTAGTGTGTTTCTATAGAAACAAGGTCTTTTTGACTGTTTGACCAAGTAGAAATAAGGTCGACGTGACCGCACTTCACGCAAGCACAGGAAACATCCGACAGAACAGAAGCACGCCAAACCGAACGTGACATAATCACTTCTGCAAAAGTCACCCTTTTGGTCTGTGGTTGACGCTCAGAACAGAGAAACTGCTCCGAAGAAGCAAACTAAAATGTGGGAAATGAAAGCGTCTCGACGGAGCGCACGGAGAGCGAGAGCCGTCTGACCATCGTGAAGCCCCCGTGTTTCCTGTCAGAGGGAAGACCGGACAGGTAGGCGGCGGTCAGCTTCCCTCCGCCCTGCGATGCTGTTAGGCCTCACGAGAGAGATGTCAGGGAAACGGCTCACCTTTCACATGACACTCGCTGTGCTGGGTGACGATGCCAGTGCCATTCACCTTATCAGCCGGCCACTTGTAGATAAACATGGTGGTGTGGGAGGAACCTGCATCCAGGACCACTCCATACTAGGGGGAAATTCCAGATAAACACATGAGAGAGAAACAGTCCAAGTACTTTAATACCCAATTATGAACCCAGTATTGACACAGGTCTTTGATCTCGAAACAAAGTCACTGTTCCGTTGATGGACATGGCCATTCAAAATGTACCCGTTCCCCTTTTTAAGGGATTTTGAGGGGAACTTAATTCTTAAGAAAGAATGAGTGGTGAATGAAGGAGACCTTTACTTATATATTCCCAGGTCTGTCCTTTTTTCTCTTCCAGTCTTTCATCCCAACCTTTTCATGCTACCCCTGGCCAGGATTAGGTTTGGCTTTGTAGATCTGCTAAAAAGGGCAAGCTACTGCATGTCAAAGGAGTGACTGGGAATAGGCTTGTTATCAGTTTACCTCTCTCTCTCTTTTAGAACGGGAGATAAAATATAACATCTGATATGGATTTTTAGAACCTTTAGAACAACATTCGACCAGGATTTACCCCCCAAATATCCCGGTGTAAATTATTCCTATATGATCCTATGATGATATGCATCTAATAGTGTACATTCATGAATCACTACTTTGATGCTGATTATCTAGGTTACTACTCCTGTACAAGTCTTGTCAATGAACTGCTGATGGTTGGTCTACATCCAGCCTGTTATGGTTCTTTACATCTGAATGATGCATAAAAGGCTGCCTATGTTATTCAATGCAAGACCTGGGGCTATGCTCATCATCCTCTTTTGGGCTGCACCTGTTCCGTTGAATTAATATCAGTGCCTTAGAAGGTGAGCTAACCTTAATTTCCAAACCAAAAGGACCTTACTTGACACATCACAACAAGTTTTGTAAGCATGCAATGCGTTGCTGATTAAGTGTTCATCTATTAATTACCAGTAATAGTAAAATTATTATTTTCAATATTATTTCAAGCAATGTTTAGTTTTCCAGTAATGGCCATCTGTAAGCAACGTCAAACACGCACAAATGGAATACTTCTCTCCAAGTGAATTATAATAACAGGTACAATTTACTAACGATCAGGTGACCAAACCTACCATATTCTCCGGAGATTCCCGTACGTCGTAAATTGGAATCACAACCAATAAAATTCCAGCCAACCCCAGTAGCAGGAGCACGGCTGGGGCAATGATGTGACAGTACTGGTTAGTCATGTTGAGGTTGAGATCGGTGGTGAGCTGATGCGAGGCCAGCAATCATGAGCGAAAGAGCGAAAGCGTGCAAAAGGAAGACTTGTGGGTGAGTGCAGATGTGGGCTTGGCCAGAGCTGTACGTTGTCCAATAAATTCAGTTTTATCCTCGAATGCCTTCTTTTTTTTTTACCCTTTGGCGCACCCAGAAGCGACAACTGTAATTTCAGTGTGCTTTTTTTCAAGCCTAATACGTTATAGGCAAATTTTTCACTTCAAATGCATTCAACATTGCCTCGTCTTATTAGAAAAATTACTAAGTCAATTCAATGACACACAGTTTTACATTACATTTACATTTAGTCATATAGGCGAGGGTTTTACCGTGTCTCGAGCGGGCACAGTGTAAGTACAACCTTTGGTCATGTGGAGAGATAACGAATCTCACCTCAATAACATCTTATATATATATGTGTGTCTGTGGGGGACTTCATTTGATAGGTATGAGGAAATGACGTTGATTTGAGGCGTTTGACTTTTCACACCTAGTAATAATTGTAACCCACATTCACATACCCATACAGACACACAAACGAGACTCTTTCAATAATTTAGAGTTTGTTACATAGTTGAGCGTTTGCTACAACTTGAGAACCCACTCATTGCAAGACACAAATTAAACAGAAACTATCTAAAAACGATACAGTTTATATTGTAATTTCCCTCCGGTGGCGTTCTTTACACGACTTTTAAACATTTCAATTAATTTGATTAGTTCAACTCTACCAGAGGAGGGCGCTACTGTCTCATAGTTGTGCTTGGGTTAACGTACTGTAAGAACACACAACTGTTTATTCCTGGTAGCATTAAAAATCACAACGTTACTGCAGAATGAAAACCAGTGGCATTGTACAAAGAAGGTTTTGAAGGCTGATTTTTATGTCATGTTATGTCTATGTTTGTGGCAATTTAACATCACACCACACACAATCTGTGAACATGTTTACATGAAAGCCAAGTATTCATTATTTCAATACCCATCCCTTAGTTTAAAAGGTCAGACTGGTGGTAAGTGCCGGTAAAATCTACCAGCAGAGGCAAATATTAACCTTTATTCCATATCCAACTGTCTATAAATGGACATTCACTCTCAGTTATGACCACGAGATGACGATGACCTAGGTCAAATATGTTTGTCAAATGATTGCCAATTATGCCTATAATTGTATTAACTTCAGGTGTGAGGTGATTGATTTTCATGGAAGATTGATTTCAAACGAGCCATAGATATGAAACCTCTATAAGCTAACGATTAAGGTTGCGTATCATTGTGATGAAATGGAGTTTCTTGTTCCTTCAGACTTCAAAGCGTGCGTGTCACTATCGTTAGATTTTGGAGGTGTAATGGATAAACCAAAAACAAGTATAGGAAAGAAGAAGCCGAAATCTTTATTACTCAAATACTTAACACATCCTGATAATGTATGTGTGGTCTTGTGCAAAAGCAACTACATCTCTTTTTTAGGATAGACACACTAGTGAGTAACTTGTTCCATAGCACATGGACTGTTTAACAGTATTTCCAATTCTTATAAGTTCAAAGGAAAGCCCAATAGTTTATTGTTATCGTAAAATGTACTGTATACAGCCAAGTATGTCACCCCCCATGGTTGTACTTCACAAGTCAAGAGTGTGTCTGTGTGTGCGCGCGCGTGTGTGTGTGTGGTGTCCGAGCCGAACTGTAGATGACACAGGCGCGGGGGACGTGCGTTGGAGTTGGGTGAGGGGGGGGGAGACGGGCCGGTGTTAGATTGCCCCGAACAGAGAGGAGCAACAACACAAATGGCGCAAAGGTGAAGAGGTTAGGAACATCATTCTGAAAATGCACAGATAAATCAGGCAGCGTCCAGGCAGGGCCACTCCAGCAGCAGCAGGCCTGGTCCAGCCACCTGATGTTTCCTCTCCAAACACGGCGCACCATCCCCCGGACACGGTGCCACTGGCCAGGCCCCGAGGACCTCCACAAGCTGCCGCAGGCTGCACACTAGAGGCCCAGGGCACCCAGAGGGCATTCACACCTTGTTAAGTTTTACAACTTGTGCATTTGTCAGTCCCCGGGCCTCTATTGCCCCTGGGACGCAGTCACTTCTTTGAAGTGACCTTCTCAACAGAGCAGGGTGATGGAGAAAGTCAGGGTGAAGATTTTCCCTTATGAATGTGAATGTAGCTTGCCAGTGGATGCAGAGGGTATATGGCAAACCATCATGTCAAATTGGTATAAAAGACTAATATAAATGGACTAAAGAAGAATATTTGGTTAAAATAACAAGTGAGAATTGACATTGAAACACTATAAAGATTGTTCTTGTGGGCAAAGTCACTCAGAGGTAACTTCCTGACCATTATCATAAACTATAGTTATTGCAATGTATATTGAGAGAGAGCAAATGGATATGCAATGTATATTCGAAAAACCAGGAACAACTAGAGAATAGCACATAGAGCCATTGAATCATTCTGAAATTGCCTGGTTCCTCACTAAAGTCCACTAATCCTTCTATTGCATGCTGGAATTTATATTGAAACGTTCTTGCCTCATACATGCTCACAGTGTCTGTGGGGGACATGATGTCAGTTGCGGCTTGCATGGATTGCTTCACTTTTGTTTCCGAAATTCTTTCCCTTTTACCTGTACATGAGAGACTGTTGTAAATTGCATGAAGGAATGCCTATTGACGTGATTAAAGGAGCAGAAAGCAGGTGATATTTTAGAGGAGGAGGGGGGGGGGGTTCTTGGTATGTGAAGACTGACTTCTTCAGCGAGGGGGGAAGGAGTGAAACATCAGCCGTGTTGGGAGGTGAAAGTATGGGGCTAAAACCTTCATGGATGAGGCACCTCCTCTAATCCTGCAGCACAGTGCCATCCTTTTACATGGCCTGCTGTTTTTTGTGTCAGCCACTCATCACTCACATATAGTGGAGTCAGGAATGGTATCCTGGTCAAATTGTCCTCGGTAAAATGCAAGCCTTTGAGAGAAAGCACTACTTGGAGGTTCTCCCTGCCAGGATCGGGTTTCTCTGGGCTTGTTGGAAGGGAACGGAAGGCAAGAATTCCTGTCGTATAAGCAAGCAAAAAAAAATACACAAAAACACACTATAATTTAGGTAATTGTTTTTTCTTTTCTTGTGACACGGAGGGAGATGTTGAGGGGAGGACAGGGAGGGGAGCACACCTGAAACAGTGTTGTGCCACCTTTCAATATGAATGACTTTTCTTGTCAGGTCTGAATGTGGGATTAAATCTTTTGAGCACACCTCCTCTGTAGAACCTGAATGTGAAATAAAGGCAGCTATTGTGTGAACATCGCTCACCCCCAGGGTCCTCTCTGCCACAAGGCTTCCCAGCCACCTCACACACTCTCTCAGCCTGAACCGGCAATTAGCCCGACAAATCAAACCCGGCGGTCAGGACTAATTGTTTCTAACAGGTCTTTGTAAAAGGCCATGCTGTTTCCTATTCAGGTCAGCTGCCTGGCTCCTAGTGTGTCAGATAGGGGAGGGCATGGTTCCAGCCGGGAGATAAGCCAGGGTTTTTTTTAATACCCCAAAGTAGACTTAATTTTCACCTTCCTTTCACGGTTCAGGTGCACTTGTGTATTGAGGCAGTCAGAATTTGTGGTGGGAGGTTTGGGTGAGGGATACAGTACCTCACAGGATGTCATTCAGCTGCCGCTTCCTCCTTTGTTGGAATTTGTGGAAAAGGGTGTGTGCGCTATGTATGGGGATTTGAACACATTTTTGCTTCCCCCTCCATCCCCCCCCCCCCCCCCCCCCCCCCCCCCTCCTGTTCTCTTTTCCTGACTTTGACAATTGTTGTCATATGTGCATTCGAAAATAGTAGTCAAATATCTAGCACTGAATCTCTAGCATTCTGGTCATGATTCTTCAAATCCTCTTTTCTTCAGAGCCAGATGTGCTTCGGATTTATTTAATCATCTGAAGTTCTGTGATGGTAGTCTGATCTACCTTCACATCCTCCCATTGACATTATCCAGACAGTGTAAACACGGTCGACTTTTAGAGCTGTCTGTCTGCTACACGATCACAGCTACTGGGGCTGGCGGGGGCGATTTCCCTGTTACACCCACAGCACTCATTGTTCATAACACTCTCTTGTCTATAAACACAAAGGGTTTGGAGCTTGTGGTAGTTTGGCTAAGACAAAGCATTGAAACTGTTGTAAGCATGATGTTGGTGCACACACAATATAAAGCATTGATAGTCGTCATCCTATTAATACAAAGTATGTGACTTTCAAACAAATTCTGGTCTCTGCTAATAACTGCGGCAAAAGTACAGACGTTTTTTTCTTCTTTCTTTTCAGTAAAAAAAATAAACAATACTAAATGCCACTGTGACGGGTGAGAGAAACAATCCGCCATAGATCTTCAGTGAAAATGTGTCAAAGAGATCGCTGGTGCAAAGACAAACATGACTGGGGCGGGTCAGAGCCCTGTCTGCAGCCAGCCAGCCTAAAGACGGAGCCCCTCCGAGCAGCTTCTGTTTTAATTGGAGTGTGACAGGGTACACTGGGAACTATGGGGGGCCGTGTGATGGACAGGCAGAGTTTCCCCCTGCTGTGGACCCCTCTGTCTGCAGCTCAACCTGACAGCCACAGCTAGAGAGAGAGAGAGGGAGAGAGGGGGGGGGGGTTACAGAGGGAGTGGTGAAGGAGAGAGACATTTTCTCTGGAATGTTGGGAGCTATCAGAACTGACATGTTACCATAGCCATTTTCCAAATCTCGGGCCTCATCCCAGGCTGTTGACTGGCCCTACATCCGTTCGTATCTCCCATCTGAACTCCAGCACCTTTAGAGGGAGGTACCTCTCACTGCCCTCTGCCTGCACCTTCTCTGCTACACCGGCAACAGGACTGGGTGGCTCGCTGTCACCGGGACAATGGTCTGCCGTAGACCTTTCTGTTTGGCATTCTCGTGGTCAACGTGAAAAATGGTTCCCCTCAAACACCGCATGGTGTAATATGTCTGGCAGCTGTTCTACGAGACTCCTTGGAGAAACGACACCTAATTTATGGCGTTCAAAAGTCAAATATGTGTCAACAAAATGTCAACGATGTTTTAAATGACAAATGGATGCATGTGGGTGTTTCTCCACACAGGTCTAAGGCAACGATGCCATTTTCAATCACAAAGGTTCTTCACTGCAGGTCCACAACCGCTCATTTAGAGTACCCCAAACACCTGATATCAGCCAAATTGCCTCTCGGAAGGCGATAACGTTCTCTCTGAGTCGTCTAAAGTGTTTTGTTCGAGCCAGTGTAGGGCCGCTATGATTCATGAATGGTTTTGTGATGCTGTTTTCTATGTGAAAGCCACCCCTGTGTTAGCAGCCAACTGGGGGAAATCCTGTAGCGACTTGCTGTGAGAGAGGGCTCAACGCTCGGCCGTGCAGGTGAGTGGAAACAGGAGCTGCACTTGTGTTTTTCTTAAGAGTTTAAGTGCTGTCTTTGGAAGTGTCCTGTTACGCTGCTCCTTCCCTGACCCTCTGACCCTCCCCCTGCATCAAAGGTAAGCCAATTACTTCCATTACTTTAGTGTGGCATTGTCAATGGAGATGTGCCCTATTGATTTGCACTGCCCACTGAGGATTGTTTTTCTAAGCAACAGGTCATCTGAAGAATTTTTAACCCCTGATTTGAAAAAGCTGCCTTAATCAAATTTCCTCTACCTGTCAGCGCAGTTGGTCTCAAGTGCTTCGGTTTGTTTAAAAACATGATGGAAAGGGATAACTGTAAATTTCACCTGGAAACACTATGCATATATGTTTTAAGCGTTTTCCAAAACATGACGTTTTATCTAGACAAACCATGAGTTTCTTAAAGTGGCCTTCACCTCTCCTTCAGAGGCCATGTGTCACTAGCCCTTGTTTGATGTTGTCATTATGTCTGTGAAATATGTGACTGATGGCGGGCTGAGAGGCTGTGGGCACTCGTCCACAACACCACTGTGACCAGGCGAGGCAACCAGGAAGCGCTGAACTCACAGAGGCAGATTGGATGTGAAGAGCCCTTTGAGAGGAACACAGACCTGGGCGAGCAGAGATGTGAGGAGAGATTGACAGGGGTCAACGCCAGCCCTCCTGGAGGTCACCGCCAGGTAAGAGACAGCATGGCTGACCTATCAGGGCTGAGCCAAGGCAATCTCACAGACAGACAGACAGACACTATTGGTTGATTGTGTAAGAGGTCTGTGTCACACCATCAAATTGCGTCTGAAGTTAAAGCATCTGCTATGGGGAAATTACTCATCATTGAAGGAATAGACTTTGACGCATGCAGCTTCGATATAGTTTACAGTGTCACAAAACCAGAGAACAGCCTTCTGCTCCCGTGGCAACTGAGTCATGGAAGTGTGACTGAAATACCAGGCGAGTTGTTGTGTCACAGCCTGGTTTGGGTGTCGGCGTCGCTGGTCAGAGACTTGCAGGGCACCACTTGTCTTGCCGGTGGGGGTGGGCCCAGGGTGAGAGAAAATAGAAAATGGAAAATTCCTCTGTGAAGTGCAGTCGTTGGTGATCAGGTGTGAACTGCAGAGCGGAGATCAGAGGAGGAAGGGGTGGGGAGAGCAGACAGCTGCTCCAGACCCAGTCAGTCAGCCCTCTAACACACCAGCTGGCCCACCATCGCATAGTGGGCCACTCACGGCTCAGGATGCATGGGGGGAACTAGCAGATGGAAAAATGCTAACCAGGGATCCTTTGTGTTTGGCCTGTACTTGTACATTCAAATTTGTTTGAGAATCATAACATGTTTTAAACTGTGATCCATGAAATCATTGCAATCCTTCATAAGGGCATTTTATTTTGCTTAAAATGTCTCCTGTTTCAAATACTATGGAATATTAAGCACTTGCCCCATGCTATTTGGCCCTGGCTGTTTTGGAATGTATCAACAAGTTCACAAATTATTTTGTCAGGAGTGAAGACGCAAATTTGATTTGGAAGTCTCGAAATGTATTCATCACACATCTCCTGGACTCAGAGGAATTAGGCTCTGCCAATTTCCACCTTTTTCATTCCAGATCTTTCATCTTAAATGGATCAATTGATTACCAAGGAGAGACGTTAAAACAGCAGACAAAAACACATTTGACCAAGTGCCATTGAGCACTGGAGGTTTAGGCATGGTTGACTAACAAAGAAAAAATATATCTTGGTATGTTACTTGAAACGAATGCCAGGTGGTTGGTTGGCTAAGAATTTGACATATTTTACACTACATGGCCAAATCACAAAGTATGCCAACCTTCCTCTGTCAGAGATATAAAAAGACATCTATTTAAAAAGGATTCCCCCCTCAGAGGATTCCACAAGGGGTTCTTCTTGTTTTGACTACCAGGCCCTGTGACATCAGTGACATAGTATGTCTGAAGTCTTGCTGTCAACTGATGACAGAATAAATCTTGAAAATGGCTACCAGTGAGTCCTTGAAATCCCAAACCAGTCAAATGTAACTGGCCTAACGTGTCCTGGGGGGTGAGGAGGTTACACGGTACTGGATGCATAACTAATTTCTAATGAATGGCTGTTTTTCCGTCTGCCGATGTTCAGAGGTCACATTGTTGACATGCTTTTTATTCTCCCGTCTCTCCTTAGACTGTTTGCATGCGGAGGCGTGCGGAGCCCGCTGTCTGCTGTGAACAAAGATGTTCGGATGATTCATTACGGATGACACGCTCGTTTGCCTTTGGTCTCCCTTCATTGCCTCGAGTCATCTTAATGACGATAGGCAATTTATGATCTGCACATATTTTCGGATCATCTGTTTATCATTCAGAGTCAAACTCTTTGCGATGCCACGAGTGGGATCTGTTCTCCCTCGTTTCGATCGCGTCCCTCCTATTCTAGACCGCGTCTGTTCATGACCGTGGATCAATGTCACACATACCTACAGCAGCGACCCTCCTCAGAGAGTGACCTGGCTTCGGCGTGACCTTGCGCCTCGCCACGTGTGACTTGAGCATGTTCATGACACGGGGGGACATTTTGCTCCTTAAAAATAACACAGATGCTACGCCGCCCCTCGGCAGGGCTGTCTGGTCCTGTCCCGCCCGGAGCTGGACAGCGTCCGGCTATTTTCATTGCTCGTCTGTGAATCGCTGTGGTCTGAGTCACTTTATTAGTTTTGAAGCCTGACATGTTACTAGGCTCGGTGGCCTTGTCGGATGAAGCGGTCACAGCCCTGTCTGCGACCGGCGAGTGTTAATCGTGGCTCGACAACTCGGGTTTTGCCTGTCGGAGCATCCTCGAGGTCTCAGGCCTGTGTTCAGCCGTCGGGGCACTCGCCTGTCTGATGTAACGCTACGCATGGCACGAGATTACCGAAATATGCCGTGAATTTCAGATATGACAAAATGTGCGGCCGTTTACTCGTACTTCCAGGGACATTGTGTTGTGTGTGTGTGTAGGATTGTAGGCTATGCCTCATTTCAGATAAAGGGGGTTGGGAAACTAGTTCCAAATTTATTGCCTGTGTCAGCTGTGTCAAATTTGGCAAGCTCAAATGGTCAGCTTGCAAATGGTAGGGGTATACCTAAGGGTCACGAGTCTCTAATTATTGCAGTTCTGTACATTTTGAGCCCACATGTTTTCATTTAGTCATTTTTAAGAACACAGGCCTATTTTATATGACGATTCATGCAGGGCTTATTTGTTCTAAATACGTATCCATTCTAATTGCCTATAAAGCATAGAATTGATGAGGATGGGCTGACTATTTTGCTGCAGGCTTGGAACTGCACATTCAAAGGCGCTGATGAGTGACCTGACCGAGGAGGTTGGGGGGGGGGGGGGGCGTCGGTGGAGGAACCCCACTGCTGTCCTGGAGCCCCAAAGGGGACCCGGGGAGATTGTCCAAGCGCATCCTCGGAAACCGACTTTTATCATTCATAAAGAGGACCACCCACTTTCCGTGAGTTTCTCTTTGCTTCTATTTTCGCAGGGTCAGAAAAGAGTGGCCAGTTGCTCTTTATGGCAGAAGATTTTTTTTACGATGTGGTTGAAGCTGTCGAGGGACCCACCGATCCTCCTTTCACTTGTTCCTGGAGGTACAGTAGCTCTGGCCCAGCGCACACACTGAAACACAGACGGGACACCAGCATTCTGAGGCAGGAATTGTTGTTAAAAGTACCATATTGAATCCACCCTGTTCGTATCACAGTATGTAATACATTTTCTGTGAGCTTTTCCGCTTGGGACCTTCATGTCTATGCAACACAACAAGTTCATAAAAAGATGACGATTATCATTTGTACCAAGTATAACTGTGGAAGTGCTTCTTGGAATGTTTTTGCCCTGCCTCGAGCTGTCTTTCATGAATCTATTTATGAAGGAAACTCGCCTCTTGTGGTACTGGGGTCTATTGCCCCCATGTTTGATCAGCAACAAGCTTTGGGGTAAACATCTTGTACACCTGTTCAGTTTTTCTGCAGACTCACCAGTCCTTCTCTCTCTCTCTCTCTCTCTCTCTCTCTCTCTCTCTCTCTCTCTCTCTCTCTCTCTCTCTCTCTCTCCAACATTCAAAGAGGTGTTGGTGTTTTTTTGGAGCAGGAAAAACATGGTACTTTTTCTGTGGGTGCTGGAGGTGTCTGCTTTTCAGTGAACGTCGGGTTATTTCCATCTCCAGTAAAGCCCGTGGAGACACGAATAAATAAGATCAGGTTACAAGTCCTCAGATCTCACCGTCACTTTGTAAACTGAAGTGGGGGGTTGAAGGGTGGATGGGGGGGGGGGGGGGGGAGGTGGGGGGGGGGGGGAGGGAGGGAGGGGGGGGGGGGCTAGAAGGGGGCCAGACAAGCGGCATTTCTTCTTCTTATTCTTTGTACATCCCCACTCCCCCCCAAAAAATATTGCTGACACCCAATGCAGGCTGCTGGAGATCTGTGAATTCCACAGTGATGAGGCTAGCTCCTGCAAACACTCTCTCTCCCCTGAGCTGCACCCCCCCCACCACCCCCCCCCCCCCCCCCCCCAACATTTCTTCTACTTAGCTCCTATAATTGGAGTATGGGCACAAGCAAACAGACATCCCACAGCCATGTCTCCATGTTACTGTATGTAACTATCCCTGTAACACCCCTACTGAGACAAAGTTCAAAGCAGTGCACCTTTATAATAACACTCGACTTATCTCCATGATTGATGATGTAAACATTTTTTTTATAGCAGAGCAGCATTTGATCAGTGATTTAATGGAAATGTGGTTTAATCTTTGCGAAACATCTCAGATAAAAGACTGAAGCCATGCAACAGGTTTTATTGGCTTTATATGAATGGCTTGCTTTAAGGTTGAATTCAAATTGTGCACACTGGCCACATTTAAGTCTGGATCATATATCAACATAGTTGACACACATTCTTTAAGTAGCAATACATTTTCCAGCTGATGGGATGTCTGGTCCTGCATATACCGAGAAGTTTATTTTTGTAGAGATATGTGAACATCACCTATAGGTTTCTGTAGTTTATGCAAAAGTGTCAAGCATATCTATACTAGAATCATGCATGCGTCACTTCAGCAAAACCTTTAGTTGATTTGTTATTTTGTTTATTCTCTAAAGCAAACATTGTTTGTCGTCAAATTATGCCAGGGACAGCTTGGGCGACATGATTGATGGATGAAACGACAGCTTTTAAGAAGTGACATTAACAAGTGGAATCAATTGCCATGATGTCTGTCAGTGGTCACAAGCCCTTGCATAGCAGTTGACAGAGATGCGTAGCTGCTGTATTTTACAGCTTGACCAGCTGACAGGAGCCAGCAGTGGTATGGAGAAGGACTGTTTACTGGGTGCTCAGTTACACTCTGTTGTGTTTCAAAAATGTAAAGACTATTGTTTTGTTAGAAAGTACTAAACTATGTATAAAGGTATTTCAGTTTGCTATCTGCACTTTAGCTTTAAAGCTCTACATCTATTGTGTTAACTCTATAATTAATATGCAGGACTTGTTTGACTGAAATGATGATTAAGGTTATCAAGGTAATCATCTATTCATCTAGCAAAGACAAAAAGCTCATCAACAAGGAACTGGGATACATAGGATATTGAAAGGCCATTGAATGGCTATGGGAAATGGGTATCCTGTTACATTCAGTAGTGCGATGTTGATTGCATGTAATCTCACATCTGCTTCGAAAAAGCCTATTGTTCAAATGATTTGTTTTAGGCGACCACATGAACTGAAATGTGCGAGCAGTTAACTGCGCCATAAGATTGAAGGGGACCAAGAAATTGAGTATTTAACACCATATTGTCATGTCTCAAGTAACATTACCCTTCTCACTTTTAAATACAGTGCTCAATGCTGGTGGCAGAGGTAAACGTCGCTTAACCAGGTGAGTATTGAGAGAAACTACGAGTGGAGGGGGGTTGGGAAAGTGCTTTTTTATGATAATAATAATAATAATAATAATAATAAAATACCAAAGTGTTGTTGATCTTAATTCCTAATGACCTTACCCAATATGTATTTTACATTAAATTTCTAGCCTATTTCTTACAACAACAAAGTGACACTTAGCATCGATAAACTTAACGCGTAAATTACGCGGTCACTTTCCTTTTGGACCTGGGCATTCCATTAAGTTAAATTGCTTATAGGGACATTACATACCATTTACCGCCCTTGCATTTAACCCCAATTTATTTGCCCGCTGTGCTCTGCCCACCCACAATACAAAAAATCAGTCTCCCTGCGCATGGGAGGGACCTGCCTTTCAACATTTAACCACTGCCCAGCGCGGGGCCAAGACGCACAGTGAGAACGAGGGCTTTTCAAACCTGGAATAAGCACATAACCTTTATATTGAGAGCTCACCGTCTGGATTTCTCAACTGACTACTATAAAGGAAACAAATGATGGATTTTTGTGTTCGTATTTGGATATTTACAAGGGGACACCATGTCGATTTACTTATTTACTTAGTATGATGTATCTGGTCACTGAGGTGTTTTCTTCAGGGAATTACTTCACAGTGTTCTCTCATTTGAAGATTGGTGTGCACATGGAATAGACTGCTAAGGGTCTTGAAGTGGACAGGTCAAGGGGACGTGCTTGAAATCGGGAAACATTGGATTATAGTTTCTTATTGGAGTAGGTTATCACTGGCTGTTAGACGAGCTCTTTGGTATTAGATGACATACCGGTGGGCTATAATGTATGGAATAAATCAGCGCTGCGTTTACATGTAAGTGTGGTCCATTTGATTGTACTGAGCGCCCATGTGAAAATCCCGATGTTGATGTTAATGTGTGTTTTATTGTTATTTCACAGCTCTTTTCATTTCTTCGTGCTGTGCTGCCATGCCCAGGTAAAACTTGAACAGGTAGCCTGTCAAAATGAATAGTTGATGCACCAAATAACAATAGCTGTAGGCCTACCATACTTTTTGGTCGTCTTAATTTGTCATACAATATTTGGTTTCGACTAATGTGTAGTGTAGACTAATGTTCCCAAAATAGCTTGCAATAGTAATGCAATTAGGCCTAAATCTATGTCCGCCGTGCGCACAGTCATTTCTGTTTTGACGCTATATGCCACTCTTTTAGTTTATTCTAGAAAAAACAGGTTAGAGGAAAATATATGTGATTTTATTTTTCCCTTTACATAAAAAGGGGGAGAATCACCCGTCTCCTAATTTTAACCAGTATGTGAGGGAGCAGGGCGCAGTGACGGACCAGTTAAGCCGGCGACAAGTCAGGATTTACCAACTATACAGCCGAACCAGCGGGAAGCACGTTCAGATTCAGGGCAAGAGGGTCACCGCCAATGCTGAAGATGGCAATACTTACGGTAAGTTCGTGCCTGTGACGTTCAGACTGTCTCGCCGTGATACGTCTGCATTGCCTTTCCCAGGTTTTGATTAAGGACCGCAGAAAAAATCGCGGTCAAGGCCCATCTCTAAACCTCCACCCTCTGCGTAATGTTTTCAGGCCTATATGTTAATTTAGATTAGAACTACGTGGGCTGCTGTATCCAAACCTTCGTCTGGTCTTTTGTCCTTTGCTCAATACACATTCTTAATGTAAGCACTGACCCTAATTAACCAGAGGAGGTCAATCATTGAACCGATAAGACAATTCAATAGGGAAATGTGTATTCTTTCCATTCCTGTTTTCTTTTAGGTCAATGATGACATTTGTTTAATCAAAGCAGCAAGTTGTTATCGTTGATAAATGTAAATGTTGATTTATCGTTGATTGTCGAAACCTGAAACATCCTAGTTGACAGAAAAACTCACCGTTTTTTACAGGTAAATGGTTCTATTGAGGAGAAAACATATTTAGTATCAAGGATCAAAGATGCTTTTAATTAACTTTGGACAGGATTTTGTACCTCACCAATTGCTATTTTCATTTTATGTGTTTGTGTGTGTTTTGCAGCACGTCTCTTTGTGGAGACCGACACCTTTGGTAGTCGTGTGCGGATCAAAGGTGCAGAGAGTGGTCGTTACCTCTGCATGAACCGGAAGGGGAAACTAGTTGGAAAGGTATGATCCAACTTAAGTCATTCTGGTTATTAAGTGGACTTTATTTTTTCATTAGGTAAATCATTGTACTGTTAAATGTAGCCTAGGAGAATAACATATGCTGATTGGCTGCTGATACTTATGCTCAACCCTCTTTGAAATCAAAGCTGTGAAATATACATTGATGTGATACTTGTAGAGCCGTGGGAAGGGCTATAGCAAGGGTCAGTGATACAGCTCTATAGCTCCAAACACAGTGGACTATCACAAGGGATAGAGGGAATTCTCCATCCCACATAGTGGATGGTCAGAAGTCAACCGTCCACTTCCTGAATGGAAATGGAAAAGATGTATTCAGTGTTGTCGGCCTGCCATGAGAAGCAATGGATCCATCTTTCATCATGTTTTGGTGGTGTTGAAAGACTGGGGTCTGGTTACACATCTCGATAGAAGATGAAATCTCAGATCAAGGGTGTAGCTGTCATGCACTTCCTGTCTTTTAGACATTAAATTCTGGTTTGCGAGGAATGATTAGCTAATATTTTCCTTGACTTCTAGAGTACATAGTGAAAAGGCTCAGATTGAACTTTTTCATTTCCTACTGTTAATGGAGCCAAAATTAGGATAAGATATAGTTTGTCCTACCCTTGTTGCATGGGCCTACATTGTTAAGTTGGCATTCCATTTCTTAGCATGATGATTCCTAGTGGAAGTCATGATAGCGTTAACAATAGTACGATGTCACTGCCTTCTTATCCTCAGATAAAACATGTCTGCCTCATTCTCTCAACAGCCCAATGGAAGAAGCAGGGATTGTATCTTTACTGAAATCGTTCTGGAGAACAATTACACCGCCTTCCAGAATGCCAAGTATGAGGGTTGGTATGTGGCTTTCACCAGGAAAGGGAGGCCCATCAAAGCCTCGAAGACAAGAGAGAACCAGAGAGAGGTTCATTTCATCAAGAGGCTACACAAGGGCCCATTGCCTTTTCCCAACATGGACCAAACCAAACATTTTGAGTTCATCCGTTTTCCGCCAACCCGGCGAGCGAAACGGAACAGGAAATCACAGACTTCTACCTAACACTGAACAGACGTGGACTCGTATTATCTACAAATAAGAAGAAAAAGATGCAATTCTATTTTTGTATATTTTTAATAGGTAAAGATACTTAAAATGCCAAAAACATTGTATGTAATATCACTGTAAAATTATGACATGTAAATACTGTAAGAGAGTAAAGAAGATGGATGTATATATTTAATAAGACTGTGTGTGTTAGCTGTATGATTGGAGGATATCATTGGAAGAACATGGGGTATGGGTACATTAATAAACATGCTCTGCTTGGTTGGCACAAAATTTCAGCGTGACAAATGCAACTTTTAGCTTTAGATCATGTCTCAGTTGACAGCTTTCTTGGTACCAGTGCTAAATTAGTATTTCTAAGTTAGGAAACTCTTCTTGGAAATGTAAAGGAAGTAACATACAAGTAAATGCTGATTAAGGTGCACAACCGCCAGACAGATTACGTAAATATGTAGACATTATGTTAATGACTGTTGAGAAGGACACATTTGGTGAAATATTTGAGTTAAACCAAGACATTAATTGCTATATTAAATCCCTAGAAGATACATGCTGACAGACTTATATTACTCTCGACGTGGTTGTGTAACCATGCAATGACATTAAGCCCTTATTTCAAATGATTATGGAAAAGGTCTTACTCACATTAACACCAATCAAACTAGCTGAAAATACTCGAATAAACAAACCTCACCACCCTTTCTGCTATGACTGGGATGTACTGTACTGTCACACAAGAGCAAATGATGGCACCATACCACATTACATCCAATTAGGAATTGCATGGTTTCGTGGGATATCATTTTGACAGATCAAAAGGATATTAGGTATTCAGCCTTGATCAATCGAATGGTTTGTAGAAATTGTGAGATTATCACTTATAATGAACTTGGCAAAGAAGTAAGACATGAGTATTAGGTTGACTTGTCATTAATAACAAGAAATGTGGTCTTGTTTACACTATACAGATGAGATCTATTTTAAGCATGATGACAAATTATTTCATGGGTAAACTATTTGTCACAGTTAGAGAGCTCTTAGCCCAAACCATAAGCGATTCTTACACATTCTATTGTTGAAGATCTTATACTGTATATCTCATTCCCAATCAAACGTGTTTACAGTTAGATAGTCATTAGATAATTATGATCCTTTTCTCAAACCTTTATTAAATATATGATGCAGGCGACTGTATTAATACAATAAACTTTCACAACAATTTATAATTGACGAATACATTATCTAAAAGTTACAAAGTACTTTCTTTAAAACAGCACAAATGTAAAAAAAAAAAAAAAAAAAAGTAAAAACTGTAGGTAGTGAAACATTGAGATAAAGAGGGCTTCAAATCTGATACCACACTTCACTCTAGTGGTATTTTCTGCGTACTGCAACGATACTTCAGACTCCCGATCTGAGTTCACTTTTATCTGGCTTCGAGTTTATTTGAGTCGGATTAGCTGACTCCAGATCCGCTGTCAGAAAGTGAAGAGGAGAGGATAGTGGATACATCTGTTGCCTTCGAACGCAAAAGATCAGGTGATATGTCAGCTGAGTTCACGAGAAACAGGAAGAGGAATACACTGTTCGAGCCTTTGGCTAGTGTTTTCAAAAGGAAAGCCACTGTCTTACCATTGTTACACAGACACATTTTTGCCTTATAACAGTGGAAACGAAACTCTACCCATCGCGAAGAAATGTTTGCAGCTGACGATGAGGATGGAGATTTTTTGTCGCCTACTGGAGGGTGAGTTGTTCCTTTTCCAGGATCGTAAGTTAGCCAGTCCTCCTAGCTTGCTAACGTTAGCCAATCAGTACAACAACAGCTAGTCAGCAAACCTACATTGTATAGAGCACTTTTAAACGTTAAAGTAACTTGCTTTAGGCTTTGTAAATTAGGTGTAACCTGAGACGCAGGTACGCCTATGATCAGGTCGTATGCCTCCATCTCTACATTTGTATAAAGTGCAATGCAGCATAGCTACTGTAGCTACTAGCTAGCTAGCTGAGGAAATTCTTCAAGTCTTCATGAAAACTGTGAGTTGCTTCTACGTAAATTCACTTTTTTGTACTATATTGTTGGCTTTGGTCCGATTTAGTCACAGGGTGGGTCCTTATTGTGTTAATGGTTCTTTTTTTTTTAACTGTGATGTTCAGTAACGAAGTTGATTGGCAGCAGTGTTGTGATGGCTTGCCTAACGTTTTCTGCGAACTCGAGGTGTAATAATGGCCCTAATATGATTTGGAAGGGAAGAAAAGTGAGTCACGTACAGGAGGGCTGAAAGGATGGGTGGAACTAAGTGGTGGGTGGGTGGGGGGGCAGCAGCGCTGTGGTCCCTAATTCCTTTCACATGCTGCTAGTTAGGGGTGTAGGGCGAGGGCTGCTCAACTCAACTCCGTTCTGCTCACTCAGGACTGAAGGCTGCGTACAGTAGGCAGCAGCACCGCCACAGCTCTTCCAGTGTGGTGGTGTCATATCTACCATGAAGGTGCGACTGCACTGAAGACCAAGGCATTGGAGCACGAGAGAGAGAGAGAGAGAGCAGAGGCCGTCTTTGAGAGCTGTAACATCGGAGTGCATTGTGCAAGCCTGTTTGGCTTTTGCCTCTGTCTACGTTTTGCCAGGCTCCTCTACAGCACCCTACCTCACCTCCAGACAGCTGGGTCTCCAGAAGCGTCAGCATGACAGCCCTCAGGGACAATGAGTATCTGTGGAGGGAGATTCAGGGGTCAGTATGGACCCGCGAGATGTGGTTTTAGTCTCCCCAGTTTGAATGTGTAACGAGGTGCAAAACAACCGCATCGTGGTGGGAAGCTGCTCAGAAAGGACTGAGCCCTTTTGAGGTTCCTGTGAGACGGACTGTTTGACTTTTGCACACACTGTATAAGCTACGGGTCACCGCCCGGTTCGGCGTCGCTTCCTTAGCATTTGGAAATCCTTTAACTCTTTAAGATGAAAGCGGCTCATACGGGCAGCTTTTTCTCTATTGTGTGTGGCTGGGGCGCTTGTGCTGTGTCGGTGTGCAAAGTGGCCTAAATGCTAGCTTTGTTCTTTCTGCTATGTTCTGCAACACTACAGTCTTTTTCCAGTCAGTCGCAGTAAGCCAGCCTAGATTTCAAACGGTGCCCTAAGTCATTTACTGGTCTGTTTCTCATCACTTCCCTTTGGGACTTGCAGTAGTAGGCCTCTGATTTATTGACGTGGTCATGTAGATTTGATTTCCCTTCACCATTAGGGCTTCCAGGTAAATTCCCTCACGTACTTTGTCCTTTTCCAGGGCCAAATTAGCCTCTCTGTTTGGATTGGACCAAGCAGCAAGTCAGGGCAATGAATCCTTCCAGTACACCGCCCCCAAACAGCCCAGGAAAACCTCCAATCCAGGTAAGGGGAGATCAGAAATGATGAAAAGGGTTGAGAGTTACGTTTAGCGTCAGACTGTAAATGCGTCTGTTATTCAGGTCCGGCCGGCCAGAAGCCCTCGCCCCCACCTGGAGCCCCTGCAGTGTTACAGGCAACAGCCACTCATGCTTTTAAATAGTGAGTATCTTCTATCAGATAGTAAGTACGCTTATCCCTTATGCACGCAACACAGAAATACATTGTGCGGCGTGAAAGGTTTTATTCATTTCCATCCATCTTTTCCCAGTCTCAATGGACAGTATGCAAAGCAAGGGAAGTTGGGAGCTGCTGTTCTGGGCAACCACACAACAAAAGAGGTTGAAACCCTTTAGAGAACTTTATTTCTACAATGCCGTCGATCGGTTGAGTGTCTCTGCTTTGCTCTCAGTTGCATGACGTGAGCTGGTCGTCTGTTCTGGTTTTCAGTACAAGCTCTTGCTGTACGCGAGTCAGCAGAAACAAGTCACGGCAGCCAAGATTCACGTCGGGTTCGTCTTCACGGTGAGTTGGTGTTTGAACCGTGCAGAGCGAGTCCCCTTGGAAGGACCGGACGGCTCCTTGCCCAGAATCTCACCCCTCCGGCTGTCTCCCACAGGTGCAGCCCAGCAACTACTGCACTTTTTACGATGACCAGCGCCAGAACTGGTCCCTGATGTTCGAGAGTGAGAAAGCGGCCACGGACTTCTGTAAAGAGGTGAGGAATCGATAATCAGCAAAAGTGGCGCTGAGCTTTCTTTTATATAGTGATTTATATATATATTCATGTACTGTTTTCTAGAGACTTAAAACTGTACAGAACTCCATGGATCCTTAATCTAAGCTGTGGGGCACCTCTAACTGTCCGCATGTCTTTTTGGTTGTTGAAGGTGTGTTTAGCCAAAGTGAACAGTGCCCCCTCCCTGGATGTGGTGGTGGGGCAGGACTTGTGTCTGGGGGAGGGCCAGGGGGTGGAGAACGGGGACTCTCTGGAGGTGGCCTACACAGGCTGGCTCCTGCAGAACCACACCATCGGACAGGTTAGTCACCGAGGCTGGATTCATCGTTGGAGGTCGCCGCCATGTTGTTTTACCTCCTTGTATCGTCGGACGTGTTTACGTTTGCGTAACGTTCTTGTTAAACAATGTTTCAGATGTTCGACTCCAACCTGAACAAAGACAAACTGTTACGGCTGAAGCTCGGAGCCGGCAAAGTCATCAAGGTGAGTTGTCTCGATCCAGAGGCTTGATGGGAAATGGAGTCATCTTATGACCTGCCGAGGGAGAACAGCAGAAGGGCCCTGTGTCATCACTGCTCATCACTGCTCTCCGCCCCTGTGTTCCAGGGCTGGGAGGAGGGCATGCTGGGAATGAGGAAGGCAGGCCGCCGTCTCATGGTGGTCCCGCCGAGTCTGGGCTACGGCTCCCAAGGAGTAGCCAATCGCATCCCGGCAGACAGCACGCTGATCTTCGAGGCGGAGCTTCGTCGGGTAAGCCCAGCCACGGCCAATCACACGGAGAGAGTCACATTTCTCGTGGTGAACACGGCCGTCTAAGTGTACTCCCTCTCTGCCCGTGTGCGGCCCCAGGTGAAGCTGGCTAGGGACAGCGGGTCGGACCGTGCCAGCGCAGGATCCAGGGACTCTGCTGCCCCCTCTCCTGCCCCCAGTGTGGAGAACCTGGGCCCTGACCCCCCACCCACGGGCCCTGGAAGACCCGGGTAGGGGGCATTCATAACAGGCTCTCCAGAGCAACACTCAAAACACATCCTCCTTGTTGTCGTCTGAATGACACCTCATGGCTTTTTAACATCCTGTCTCTCTCTCTCTCTCTCTCTCTCTCTCTCTCTCTCTCTCTCTCTCTCTCTCTCTCTCTCTCTCTCTCTCTCTCTCTCTCAGGGAACCACCACTGCGTTCAAAATCCAACTCACTCAGTGAGCAGCTGACAGTAAGTGTATTTCCCACTAATTCCTCCTAAAGTGTCTGCATACTGCAGATGGTGTAACTGGCTGCTCTGTCTTCTCCTGGCTACAGAACCCCGATGCCACCAAAGCCAAGCTCATCTCGCGCATGGCCAAGATGGGCCAGCCCATGCTGCCCTTCCTGACCGGGGCCACGGCCTCCCAGCCAGACTCCAGCGACTCAGAGATGGAGGTGAGGGAACCTCCGTCTGGCGAGGAGAGCCAGTCACACTCGTGGTCCTTGTGAGCCAGATGTTTGAGACGTTCCCCGGTTGAATGCCTGTGTCGTCCCCTCCCTCCAGGACCCCAGTGTTTCCAGGGCGAAGGAGCGTCTGGCCACCCCCTCCCCCGTCCAGATCAGCACGGCCCCCCACGCCTCGGCTCAAGGTGGGCTTCCACACGCAGGCCCGCTGGCGTCGTCGCTCCCGACTCCTGTTCTCTGTTTTCTGACGGTTTACGCATGCGCTTGTGTCTCTCCACAGCGCTCTCTCACCCGCACGCGCCCCAGCCCTCCGCCTTGGTCCCCGTCGCCATGGCGACGGCCGCTCCCCAGGCCGTGATGCCAGGCTCCGCCCACGCCTTTCAGGTGAGGAGAACATGCCGAGGCGCTCGGAAAACGGTTCCTTAGAGCAATGGTTCTCAACCTGAAGTGGAAGAATATGAACTCCGTTTTCAACCAATATCCAAAGTTTGAAACAGCACTGAAACTCGACAAGGTTTGATGCTAAGTTTTTATTAGAATTCAGAGTGAGAGAGATTCCAACAAACTGAGTGTGTTCCCGGGAGCAGACTGGAATTTTTCTCCGGACATTCCTCTTATATATCGAAACCTTATTATTTAGTGTAATTTTGCTATTGGTACAATATTGTTTGTCACAGATGCATTATGCATTTCTCACACCATTGGTCTCTTACTCTAGGGGCTTCAGATTACAGTTGCATAGAAAACTCCTATTTTTTCAGGCCTGCCCCGACCTTGATGGCCAGCTGCACTAGATTCCTGGGCATAGGGCTGTAAATTTTCCTCATGATAGCTGGGCCTTGTAGTTTTCTATGGAAGAAGCGTACACACACAGTCTTCTCTCGCCCTCAGCCCCTAATTATCCAGATTTGCACTTTGGGCTTAATATCTCCTACATATTAGTGGCAATACTAATCAGTCAACAGCGTTGCATCTGGTTTTCAGTAATATAACATATACAAGTAAAAAAAGTGATTAAGAGGTTCATTTTCAATCATATAATCTATAATCATTCTCCATAATTACAACAGTGTGATGTTTTTTCTACAACAAACCCTGGTCTTCAGGGACCCCCTGTCCTGCACGTTTTAGATGTTTCCCCGTTCCAACACACCTGATTCAAATGAATGGTCGTTAGCAGGCTTCTGCATAACTACATAACGAGCCATTCATTTGAATCAGGTGTGTTGGAGCGGGGAAACATCTAAAACATGCAGGACAGGGGGTCCCTGAGGACCAGGGTTGAGAACCACTGCCTTAGAGCAACAGAACGACCCCCACATGTGTGTTGTGTAACAGGGTTTCTAAAGCAGCCGCCATTTTGTTTATTTCAGCCTTACGCCTACGCCCAGACGTCTGTGGCGCCCTCCCAACTCCAGCCAATGGGACAGATGTACCCAGCACAGACGGTGCCATTCATGGGTAACGCTACTGTATTATAGCAAACATCACTGCAAATTATAAAATGTCTATTGTTAGTATAAAACCTTTTTGTTTGGGAATGGGGGTTGCCAGGCAGCGGTGACGTCACTTCCTTTTTGATGACTGAGGCTCGGCAGCACAACACGGAAATCCGATTGGCTGTGGGCAAAGTGGCAGACAAAGTGGACCAGTTGGCTTCCAAGGTCAGCGTGGATGTGGCAGGGTGGATGTTTGACGCCGGACGCTTTCCAGAAAGAGCGTTTATTTAACCTGGCCTTCCCCCTTGTCTCGACAGATGGACAGCCTTCAGAAGCACGGAGGACACCCTCTGCCCAACATGTCCATGGAGACCTCCATGATCATGCACAACATCCAGAGAATCATCCAGGTGCCTCATCCCTCCTCCCCCCTTTCCTCCGTCATCCCAGGTTCTAGGTCTCAGGGTTCCTCTGACGTTCCTCTGACGTTCCTCTGCCTCCGCAGGAGAACGAGTGTCTGAAGACGGAGGTGTTTGAGAAGAGCTCCCGCGTGGAGGAGCAGAACAAGAAGATCGGCGAGCTGATCAACCAAAACCAGAGGTGAGACCCCCCCCCCCCCCCCCCCGAACCCAGCCTCTCCCCCCGACCCTGTGACCGCACGTCCAGGCGCGTGACGGAACCTTCCGCTGTCGTCCAGGTACATGGAGCAGAGCAACCTGCTGATGGAGCAGAGGAACGACTCCCTCAAGAGCTCCAGTGAACAGAACCAGGCCCGTGTCCTACAGGCCGAGCAGGACAAGGTAATCCCAAAACCACCGCTACTTTCCCTCTCTGTGGTATTGTCAAGCTTTACGGACGTCCCCATCGAGAGCGGATTCCCCTTCAGGTGCGCCAGTCCCGGTTCTCTCGCAGTCTGGTTCTGGCGAAGCTGCTCGGACAGAACCCGGACCCCGGTTTGGCATAAGTGACCTTGAACACGCCCGGCGCGCTGAGCTCTCTCTCTGCTGGTATTAACTGCCTTGGTCTCTGACTGAATGGCTGCTGGCTGGTTGTGCTGCTGTATCTGGTGGCCCGAGGAGCTTTTTTAGTAGTGACTGCTTTCTCTTCCCAGCATGCACTGCCTCAGGACCTGAGCGCGGGCCAGGTGAGCCTGTTCGCTCTCGAGCACCACCCCCTTTCCACCCCCTCCCACCACCACCGTTGCCAGCCCTTTCGCTTCACTGACTTTTGGTTTCCTTTCTCCGTTTCTCCATGTCTCTTCTTCTCCTTCTTTCGTCAGCCATCCGTCTATTCCTCCCACAGGGTCTTGCTGCTTCACTCCATGTAACCCACTCTCACCTCATCACATGCAGACAGCCCTTCAGCATCAAAGTGTAGCTGTCTCTCTCTAACTGTCTGGCCAGTCTGTAGACGTTTGTCAGACTCTTGCCTGAGTGTCTCTCCCTTTTGTCTCTCTCTCTCTCTCTCTCTCTGTTTCTCTCCTCTCTCTCTCTCTCTCTCCCTTTTGTCTCTGTCTCTCTCTCAGGTCCACCTGACAGAAGAGCTGGCCACGTCTACAGCACGCGTGGCCCAGCTGCAGCTGGAAGCCACCTCCCACCAGCAGAGGGCGTCCGAGCTGCAGAGCAAGCTGGCCGCCGCCCTGGTGGAGGGCGAGGCGCACTGCGCGCGGATCTCCTCCCTGGAGAGCCAGCTGGAAGGTTCGGAACCTCCTGACCGCACGTGACGGAAATATGTATGCCGGACATGTTGAGAGGGTTACCCAGTAGGAGCAGCAAGAGAGAGTCGTGTGTGTGTGTGTTTTCAGAGCTGAAGGAAGCCGCGGAACGAGCCCAGGCCCAGTACCGCACAGAGAAACAGAAGCGTCGAGAGATGGAGCTGAAGATGAACAACATTGACGAGGAGGTCCAGGACCTGAAGACGGACAAAGAAAGTCTGGAAAGAGTGAGTGGACCCCTGCCTTAGTGTGTGTGTGTGTGGGTGGCTCGGACACTGCCCAATAATGAGGTCAAAAGGGCCGGCAGCAACCAATAGCGTGCCGCCTTCCTCTCCTCAGACGCTGTCGGACAGGAAGAGGAAGTGGCAGGCGGAGAGGCAGAGGTGTGACGAGGAGCTGGAGGAGCTGAGGAGGAGCAGCCAGCAGGAGATGGACTCCCTGAGGGCCCAGCTGCGCAAGGCCAGGACCAGCACAGACCAGGCCGCCTCTGAGCAGGTACGCACTGGGGGACGGACGGATGGACAGACAGAGCTGTATTGATCCCTGAGGGGAAACTGTACCTTTGCAGCCGTAGAAAAGGAATGACATGTAATTGATTATTATTATATTTGTAATTTTTTTCATGTGGTTTTAATAACATAAAACGGATCTTTTTGCGTGTTCCAGCTGGGCCAGCTCCAGGCTGAGCTGGAGGAAGAGTGGCGGGGGAAGAGTGAGCGGGCGCTTGCCTCGGCCCGGGAGCAGCAGGCCCGCGTCGTGGCTGAGCTGACGGAGCAGAGAGACTCCCTGGACCTCCGGCTGGCCCAGCTGCAGGACAAGGTCCCGCAGCCTCGCCCACCACACACCTGACACCTCCTCACAGGACCCCCCCCCCCACCCCCCCATCAACGTGATGGCTAACGCTGTGTGATGTTGCTAGTATGCGAAGGCAGGGTGAGGGGAGTGGTCCTGAAAGGCACGTGACATCGTGCTTAAGAGCAAGGCTGGGTGGTTACGTCTGGTGCTGTTGACCGTCGATTCGCGGTGGGGCATCCCTGACTGGCTCGCCCTTCTCCCGACAGTTCGCCGCCATGAAGCAGGTGAGAGATTCAGGAGAGCAGCACTCCCTGCAGCAGCAGGGGCAGAGCGAGGAGCTGCAGGCTCTCCGGCTGAAGGTACGGAGGCGTTTCATTCTACACACTTCACGCGTGTCCCATTTTTGGCTGCTTCACTGCGAGGAATGCACAACCGGCCCACAAGTGTGGGCGCACACACGCATACACACACTTTTCCTCCCTCGCTCACTCGCTCTGTCGTGGTGTGTCTCCAGTATGCGGCGTTAGAGGAGCGCTCGTCGGCATGGAGACAGAACACGGAGGAGAAAGTGGCTGAGCTGGAAAGGAGGCTGGCGGAGCAGGGCCAAGCAGACACAGCTGGAGAGGTATGTCACATATTGTGACATATTTTAGAATGTCACTGATAAAGCTGGCTGACCTGTGTGTGTGTGTGTACTCAGGTGAAGCGTGTGATGAACGGAGTTTTCCACTCCCTGCGGGGGGAGTTTGACCTGAATGAGAGCTACACAGGAGGCTCGGTGCTGGGGGTGATTGTCAACACCATCAAGGTAAAGCATGGCCTTACTGGAACCATCTGCATTTGTCTGTCGTGCTTCCTAATACATGCATTTAAATATATCGAGTTTCATAAAGCATTCCTAAAACTATATATATCTTCAAAAGAAATATATATATATATATATATATATATATATATATATATATATATATATATATTCTACAGGTAAACTTTTGAGGTTCATGTTGTTTAATTGTAACACTTATTTGGCTTTTCACAATGTATTCTTCATGTTTTGGCTACCCGCAATGTTTGGGGCTATCTCGTTGTTATGATCAGTGACCTATGCACTTTTGTAAAGCTCTCTCTTGGAAGTCGCTTTGGATAAAAGCGTCTGCTAAATGAATAAATGTAAATATATATACTTTACATGGAGGTTCATTGAGAACACATGTTGAATTGTTTACAGAATGTGACCCTGCAGCTGCTGAATAGCACAGAAAAGCCCTCATCTCACCAGAATGAGGCAGAAGAACAGGTAGAGGAGGAGGGAGAGAGGGAGGGAGAGGAGGAAGGAGGGGACGAGGAGGGAGGGGGCAAGGATGCGCGGCGTGACGACGAGGAGAGACCCCCACCCGTCGTGAACGGGAAGAAGGAGCCGGAAGCAGAAGAGAAAGAGGAGGCTCAGAGGAGCGAGCCTGAGGAGGAGCAGAGGAGCGAAGCACCAGAGGAGCGAGGGGAAGCCTCGGGTCTGCAGAACGCCATCCGGCAGGAGGCGGTGCCACACGCACAGGAGCCAATAGCGGCGGAGCCCCAGGCACGCAGCCAATCAGAGCCACCAGCAGAGAAAGTGCAGGTGCCTGAGATCCAGCCAGAACCGGAAGAGAAGCTTCATCCTCCTCCAGCACCCTCTTCAAAACCACAGACGGAGGATACAACGCAGTGTCCGGAGTCAGCCGGCAAGAAGTCTCCGGAAAACCTACCTTCTGAGGGAAAACATCCGGCCCAGTCTGAGGGAGACGTCCCCAGCCAGGAGACCAAAAACCCCAGTGTGAGCATTGAAGATCCTCTCGGAGACCCGCTGGCCATGCCCATCCTTAAAGGTCCTCCAACACAGCCCCCCCCTCCACCCAACCCTCAGCTGGACAGTCCAGACAAAGTCACAAGGTGAGTCCCAAACGGACGCCAGGGGGGGTCGAATCCATGTCTGTAATAAGTCTGTTGTCCCTTGCTAATATGCATGAACCCCTGCAAATCCTCTCTTTCTCTTTGCCATCTGTCTGTCCTTGCCTTTCTTCCTATGTCTCTCTCTCTCTCTCGCTCTCTTTCTGCCTATGTCCTTCCACTCATGTGTGCTGTGCTATTCTCTCAGTCCGACTGAGGGAGTAGGGGAGGAAAATGGAGAGGAGACATTTTTCCCGAGCACTGCCCCCACCAAACCCCCACCACCCCCCACAGAGGATGAGGAGGAGGATGAGCTGGTGAGGAGAAGGGCCTGTGGAGCCGACGTGGGGCCCTGGGCTCTCAGAACACAGCACGCTGACTCACTCGCGCCCCCCCCCCCCCCCCCCCCCCTGTTTTGTCAGTTGAGTCTGTCTGCCACACGGCCCACTGTTGACATACCTGTTACGCCCGCCATCTGTTACAATGCTTTTTGGGACGTAACGACCTGAGAGCTGCTTGAGGTTCACTTCGGTCTTTCTGCCCACAGAGCTTGAAGGGTCGTCCCCCTCCAGCCCCACTGTTTGGTGATGAAGAGGATGAAGAGGATGATCTGGACTGGCTTGGCTGAGCACCAGTCTTTCATAGAATACCGTTTCTTTAAGGGCACAGGGTGAACACACTCTCAGACAGACAAGGGCTTCATCGACCTGAGAGGGAGAGCGATCTCCTGATTGACTGCTCTTAGAAACGGGTGTGTTGTGGTGGGTAGGGCTGACCAACACAGGGTGGAACAAATGCAGTAGCCTGGACAAAACCTTTTGGAATCTTGAAGTCTTGAAAGCAAGCCTTTTGCAATGGAAACAATTGCATCTCCTAAATGGTCAATTCCTGTGATTTATAGCCTTAAAATAACTCAAATTATGCTATAGAATTTGTAAAGCTACTGTAGCAAGAATGTTAATTTAACTTAAATGATTAAATATTTTCCACGTTGTGTATCAATGATATTAGGTTGTGTGTTGCTAATATGTTTGCTGCTTCAAGAACATACATTTTACAATTTTTTGCTAACCAATGTTCATTCATGAAAATAAATTATGTTCATTCTGTGATTCTCAGATTCATAAAATGTTTCCTATATGTTCTATAGCTTTTTCACATCACTGACTAATACATTTGTAAACAATGAACTAGGGATGCACCGATACCAGTATCGGTATTGGGCCCGATACCAAGCTCATGTACTTGTACTCGTAAAAATACCCCCGATACCAACGACCGATACCTCACGTGACGTAACTGACAACATTTGTGATAAGCACATAAAAATACTACTTTTTTAATTCGAGTAGTAATAAAGAAGCTGTCCTACATTCATTAGTCTCACTGTGTTGTGCTTGGAAAACTGTCACATCACCGAAAAAAAAAAGAGAGAAATTAAATGTATAGGTATCGGCGAGTACCAGAAAAACTTTTATTGGTACTTGTACTCGGTACTTAAATTTTTTTATCGGTGCATCTTTACAATGTACGTGATAAGCGACCATATCCTAACAGTCTCACTGGCTCAGAGAAGAGGGATGCTGTCTCATAAACAACAGGTTGATGGTTTGTTCCAGGCAAGCTGTTTGTCACAGCTTCGCGGAGGCGACTACCCAAGAGCAATGAGAATATCCTACCAGTCCCAATGGCTTTGCCTTTGTGTAGAAAGAACATCTATCCTTAAGAACAGCCCACTTTACTTGAAAGATGTATTTTCTATTTTGTCATGTGTTCTCAGAGGCATGGTAGCTCACTGGTTAAGAGCGTGTATCATGTAAATTGTGGGCTTGGGTTCAACTCCCTTGAGTCTGTCTCCACTGACCTACCTCAAAAAGTTTTATATCTCTAAGTGCTTTCCCCATTAAGTGAAGTACCCAAGAACAGTGACCACATCTTAACAGTCCCAATTGCTCATAGGAGAGGGAAGCTGTCTCGTAAAAGGTTTGATTCCAGGAAGGCTGTTGTCAAATTTTAAAATCTATCATATGTTCGCAGAGGCAAGTACCCGAGAACAGTGTGGATATCCAACCAGTCCCAATGGCTCATAGGAGAGGGACGCAGCCTCACAAACATGAGGTTGATGGTTTGAATCCAGGCAGCTGCTGCTGCTGCCAAATTTTAAAGCACAGATTGGCATTAAAATGCCTGTCAAGAACGCCCGGAGAAAGTACTTCTCTGCGAAGGGCTTCCGTGGTGTGGCGGTTAAAGGGCATGAACAAAGACAAGTCACTGGGTACTTGGAGTTCACACATCGCAGGTTCGAATCTCACCCATGGTCGGGTTGAATCGTCACCCACGGTTGTCTGGAGCCGCCCCGGCTACACGAGGCAGGGGGGGGGGCAATCTCCCCCCCCGGTGGTTCCCAACAATAAACCAAGAGGTTATCCAGTCCAGGAAGCCAACAACAGGGACTTTTTACCAAAAATTCTGTGGATTTCATTTCTGTGTGCCGGCCGGTGAGGCAGCCGAAATTTCACAGAACTTCAGGTGAGGAGGGAGGGGCCAAAGGGCCAGGGGGGAGGGGTCACAGGGAAAGGGGGAGGGGTCACAGGGAAAGGGGGAGGGGACACATTTGTCATGTGACAATCTAACATGTAATTATGTGGTTTGTCCACCAGGTGCTGGTGGAGACCGAGTGGCCTGTGGATTGTAGGTCAAGTTTGCAGACCGCTGTGGTCACGGGGAGGACTTGAACGAGCGCTGCCTGGTCTTCTTGCAGTGGCTGCAAAGGCAGTTCCCATAGAATAGCCGAAGGAGGTGCACCCCTGGAACGATATGATTGTATGATATCCCGTCTACGGGAGCACCACCCGTCACTATTTGCAAAATTCAAGATAACGGTGTCTTGATTTTCTGGGGAAGAGCAGATAAACTTAGTCTCTCACGCATTTGCTGTGAGACTCACACATTTCAACCATGTCTCACAATAATTATGTATTGTTCTTTTTAGTAAAAAAACTACAAGAAGAACTATTTAAAACCGGCCCATGCCTACCCGTACCTCTAAATCTCTGGGACATCTGTATTCTCTGTAGACACGTGTGTCTATATTAGTCTGCTCGTCTGTCTATGTTTCTCTTGGAACTCATTACCAGGAAAATCAATGCATGACATTGGTTCATAACACAATTTCTTGTCATCGGCTGGAGACCTCATTCCATCCTCTTAGATTTCTGGCCCAGATTTCTGAACGCAGACATTCACAGACAGTGGATTTAAGTTTTCATTTATCTATCACCTCATTGCACATGGCACAAAATCACCATTCAATTGCACTATTTACCTATCATATTGCACTAATCTATTTATACATCTTATATTGTATATTTCTTAGACTGTTTTTTTCTACTTTTATAGTTAAGATTCTTCTGTTTATCGTATGCACCTTGCTGCTGTTTGTGTAAACTCACATGGCGAATAAAGCTCATTCTGATTCATATGCTGTTTACACTATTGTCACATGGACCTGGTCAGCTTTACCAGCAGGTGGCAACCAAGATCAGTAAAAGTTTCTCAGTTACTAAGCAACACAAGCTCCGAAACTTTGAATTGTTATGGTTCTGATTAGTAGCGATCGTGCTTTGTTTTTCCATCTTCTCACATAGACTAGGCTATCTGTTTTCCATTTGGAAACCTGGCTTTCATCACATACAAGGCTTCTTGTACGGTACGCTAATTATATTTTGATCGTTGTTAGCTATAGCTTTAAATACAGTAGAGGTGTGTGACTGAGAAGCTCCATTTGTCTACAGTACAGTATTGTTCAGTAGTTAGTAGTTCAGAAGTTAGTCTAATGCTCACCATGCTCAAGACCAGTGATTCCTAAACACGCATTGGCTGCTAGTCACACTTGGCTGGAGGGGTTGTTTTGAAATGCAATGTCAAAGATACGAAAACATTGAGTTTCACGGGCCGGAAATCGCACCCCCTCCCAATCACCCCCACCCCAAAAAATATTTTTTTACTGCTACACTGGCATATCGTTTGAAAGATAAGATTCTTGTGATTCTATCGATGTCAACCATTTCAAGATCGAGTCACAACAGGTACAAGCAGGTACAATCAACGTCTTTGTTAGACCACAAACGTGTTAGAATACGAATCAGAGATTCCTCACTTAACAAGGCTCAGCGTTGTCCAGTCGTGACGAAAATGGTCTGCAACATTCCCAAAGGTCCAAACTATCCAACCAAGTAGGGTATTTAGTCCAAAACGATGTACTACATCCATAAATCGCATGAATTCTTGTTGCATCAATCAGCTCCTTTCAGAATTGTTTCCTGGTGTCAAAATGGCCACTGCACTTTGACCTTCCGATTGACACCTCATTTGACCCAATAGGAGCTTCCATGTCCATGTCAATTTCTTTCACAAATTAACTTGCTGACCGTATAGCCAATGAAATGATGAAGACCATAAACAGGTTTATGGGTACCCTACGCCTGGATGTACCCTTAGAAAAACGTGTAAAATATTCATTTATTGTGGTATTATATCCTACTTTTGACTTGGATTAGATAAGGCTTCATGCTGTGGTCCCATGTGGGTCTTCCAGCTAATACCACCCACCTAAAGGCATCTGTATGCAAAACTATTTCAGTGTTCAAGCTTCTATTAGTCAAAACCAGTAGCACTTAGAGGGATTCTGACCACAACCATGCATGTACTCCAAATAGGTATGCTTTATTTCGCTGTATTAGGCAAATTTGACAGGATTGTTAAGAGGTTAAAAGTAGGCTACTGAGATTTAGATGGCTATACAGATTGGCACTGTCGTAATGATCTCGCGTTGCACATCAAGGTGGACTCCACCTGAAATGTACATCATTCCCAGCGAGGGTCTAGATGAGGCGCACTGTTTTGGGGCTTTGTGCCCTCACCCTTGCTGCTGGGAAACAGAACACCGTATTGGCAGGGGCATCCATCGCCAGCTAAGGTCCCGAACATCAGACAAGGGCAGGCCTGCAGTAGAGGGTAGGTAGCACTGCCTCTTTCGCATCATCATCAATAACACAATTCCCGTGCACCATTGAGTCCACATGGAAGCCGTTTGACAATTCTGATCTTTCAGTTTCCTCCGTGGAGGGGTTTCCCACCCTAAGTGTGGTGAATGTATCTGAATGGGCTAAACGCAGGAAACGTCCTAAGGTCAAGCTGGTCTCTGAGGCCGATAGCAAGGAAGAAGTTCCTGCCAGTCCTCTCTTGTCTCGCCAGTCCCAGACCCTGCAGAGGAAGCAGAAAAAGAGGTTAGAGGCTATTCTTGTACGTATAGGCTCATTTGATCTGAAATAGTCCTTCATGCCTGTATCTAAATGTCTAGTCACCTGTGCAGGGTGGATGGACACTTTCCAGATCTCAACTCGGTTACCCTGAATGACAGCAACCAAAGGAAGGAAGTCAAGGTTGTTTTTACTCAATCGTTGACTTGCAAGTGGATGCCAAGTCAGTTCATTCTGCCCATGTTACCCTAACAAGAGCTTTTGTGTGTGTGTGTGTGTGTGTGTGTGTTTGTAGCTTAGAACAGCCAATATCAGCCAGTTGACCTCCAGTGAATCACGTTCTCTGATGCTGTGGATTCCTCCACAGCACACCCAAAAGTGCCTCACCCAAACCAGGTGACTGGTTGCTGTCTAGGCTGATGTGTATACCGTGTTAGAGACACTTTGGATATTCAAAATGATATCCTGTTGTGGTTTAACTCATGGTGTATTCACTTTCTATGCCCAGGTCTAAATCTCCTCATTTAGCTATGAAGGAAATCATTTGCCATCCATCCACCCCATCAAATAAATCAGACAATTTGGTGAGAACTCACTCACTTTACCTCTATGTTTTGTACAACGTTGCGTTTGCACTGCTTGAGCTGTGAGCTGTTACAGAACAGAAAGAGTGCGAGGAAGAAGATACACGTGCGGTTCACACCCTTGCCGCCTCAACAAGGAAGTAAGGAAGGCTCGGTCGAGCCCACAGACACGGACACTGACGGCCAGGGGGAGGAGTCCTGTGTGGCTCAGCTGACCCAGGAGCACCAACCTGTGGCTGTTGTCCAGGCCAGCCCACGGCCCCCCTCAACCCCCACGGCCTCTGGTGCCTTCCTGGTGAGGAACAAGCCTGTGGTGTTTCACAGTAGCAGCGTGAGGCTACCGAGGAGCACCAGCCAGCAGAACCTTCCGGTCTACAAACTCAAACTGGACACAGAGGTTAGACCTAGTCCCTCGACCAAATGTTATCCCCCCCTCACCACCAGTGGATATGTTGCCTCCGAATACGTTGTTGCTCACCCGAGCCATGCTAGATACGTTGAAGTCACATGACCATCTCTCTCAGTCCTGATGTCTCCCAGTCCTCCGGGGGTCAGGTCCTCCAGAACAAGCTTGTGTGTGTGACAGGGGAAAACCCATGTCTGGCTGCCTATGCCTGTTGAAGGAGGGAGGGGAGGGAGGGAGGGTTGGGAGGGAGAGTCATGGGAGACCGGCATTGGTTGGGAAGATGCAGGCCCAGATAGCTCTTATTACACGCAACATTTTTCCACTGGATTTCATAGCTCCATGTTTATTTTGTGTTTTCAACGTCTCATGTAGAGAGTGGCCAGTGGTCACGTACCTCCCTGATTAGCCAGGCTCCTGGCCTGGCAGAATGGAAGGAATTCCTGCTCAGATGCTGATAAACACATGTATTAAAGAATGTAAACTCTCTCGACTTGCCAAACCTTTTCAAATATACGGCACAGATGTATATGCGGCTTGTCGCAGCCCACGCTTTGCATTGGTAATATCCTGTTGGTGAGTGAAGGGAATGACAGGGATTGGGACCTCATAGGATTTTCGCTTCCCACAAACAGACAGACCTAGCCTACCCCGTTGTTAAGCTTGAGGATGGTATGATTCTGCGGTGACTGTTTTTTGGGGGTCTCGTGATCTCTTCAGACTGGGGTGGATGGCATTGACTGGGAGAGGTTGAGGAGACAAACGTATCTGTGGAAGAAACACAACCTGCCGGCCTACTGTGACAGGGAGAGGCCCGCTCCACTCAGAGGGCACACGGCTGTCAGCCCGCAAGGCTTCGGCTTGTACCCTGTCCCCAACACCCCTGTCTACAACCACCCCAAAAGCATTCTGTCCACAGGTAACACCGACAAACAATATTCTGTTCACAGACAGGGTTCACGATGTTTACACTCGAAATCGGTTGCTCTGCTCAATACAACGATTGAATGTGCTTGATGTCGCTTGTGTGTGTGCCTAGGTCCGTCTTTGTGGCGCAGTACGGACAGCATGGAAGGCATTTGTTACGACCACGGTGGCGTCGTGCCACCAGAGTCCGCATACCTCTCGGACTTATCGAACAGTGGCCTCAAGTTGTGCGACAGCCCCAGCCTCTGTCCAAACCTGGACCAAGTATGTGTCTCCCAGACTCCTAGCCCAGCGCACACACATTTTTCGATAATATCTCCCAACAAATGTGCATTTGGATCATGTTGTGGTCCCTTAGGTCATGGATACTGATGGTCTCAGGGATTTGAGCATGAGCAGTCGGGGAAGCATCGCCCCCCAAAACTCCATGGTCCTCCAGGACCCAGCCGTGGAGAACAAATGTGAGCCCCATATTTAAAATTCAATCCATGCATCCTGGTGTGTAATTGTAAAAAGGCAGGATCATCTTACTTTCTCGTGTTTCCCTCAGGTTCAGAAGAGGGGGGGGCTGGGTTTGGGATGGAAGGAGACGGGGGTTCGAATCCCGGGGCTCCGGAGAACACGAGCTCAAGCCCAGAGGACCAGGGCTCCGGGCCGTCGGCCCTCCTGCCCCCCCCACCGCCCTGCAGTCTCAGCTCTGAGACCTGTGGAGACGGGTGAGAGACAAGGAGACACTCACCCCACTCGCCCAACCTCCAAGGCTGGCTCCAGCTGCAGAATGTTCTCATGGAGCTTACAAAGATCCACACCTGTCATTCGAAACCATTCTTCCATGTTAGATAAATAAATGCCTAATAAAAATCCTATTTTTTTCCCCCCCATGTCCTTTGTATGTATTTTGTTGTTGTCGAATTAAGGTTTTGTCAGGCAGCAGGTGTCACTGTGGAGTCAGGCAATCTCTCATCACAGGAAATGGCATCATAAAGATTTGCCATGTTATAAGATACGTCAAAGAAACATCTGCATTCACAGTGTTTTGATTTTGAGGCGTTTATCAAACCGGTCCAGCCAAGCAGCCTCTGCTACGAGCCAAAACAGCAGAAGGGGACGCAGGCTGGGATGAGGCTATAGCCTCGTTGTGTTTATGGAATAGTTGATGGCACCCCTTAGCCTCAGCAGCTGCAGTGCGTGCCCCACGCCCTGTCCCAGGCCTGCGCTGCCGCAGCCCTCCCGGACACAGGGTGTCGAGGCCAGAGCCCGGGAGCAGGAGGTCGCCTGACCTCTGCCTCGGCTGGGGCACGTTTCCACAGCAGACGCCCAAGCAGAGGTTTCCTGCCGCTCTGCCAGGTGCTCCAGAGGAGAGCCTTCGCAGAGATGGACTGGGGAACACGCCGGGAACCGTGATACGGTCCACTACGCGCTGGCTTGTTTCCCTTCCCTCCCTCCGCGCTTGCTACAGGGCATGCTCGGTGGGATGTTTTTAAACGGCAAGAACTACTGCACTGTGCATTGTTAGACTTCTGAAATCAAAGTTGTCTATGCGACCTTTACCACAGAAGGCCCTGAATGAGTTCACACCTCGCCAGAGTATAAAGAGTCCTTTGATGAGGAATGACCTCAAATTAGTTGAATGTCAGAGCAAACAAACTTGCCCTAATTTTAGATGTCCTAACACTGAATATTTGTCATAGGTTATTACTGTAGTGCCTGGCACAGGCCTCTGAACAAACACATGATCTGGCCTCTTAAGGAAATGAATGTTTAATGCCATGAACTGTGTCAATGGAATGCGAATGTCCATGAGGTCTTAGACGCTGACCTGTATTCTCGAACGTTCCATCACCGGTCGACGGTGGAGTGAATGATGGGCTTCGCCCTTCCCTATTCCCATCGCGGCCCCCAGTCACAGTGAGCTTTATGTGTCACCAGCCCCCGTTGGATAACCCTGGAACCTTTCTGTTTACACCTCTCTGTGATAACATTTTCCTCTCTGAATCACAGACGGCACTGTGTAACGGTGCCACGCGGACCAGCACCCTCTGTGCGAGCCTCTAACAGGACACTCTCTGTCAGAGCATAGCAACGGCAGCCCCCCACACTAAAGTCTCTTTGAAATGCTAGTTTGTTTATTTTCGTGTACTTAATATGCAGTGTGCAAGCCTAAGAAACCTCCGAGTCACCAGAAGGAAAGGCAGCGTCGCTCTCTGATTGCCTCGGGCCCCCCCCACCCCCCGTCCTCTCGTTAGCGGACTCTAACGGCGCTTTCGAGGTTGATTTGAAGTATTTAGGGGAATTATTAGAACGGGTTGGCTAACGAGGGCGAGACTTGTTTTGCTCCGTTTGTGTCGTTGCCCTGTTGGAAGAAAATATGTTTGTTTCTTTAGCGGTATTCAGGGCATCTTGACACCCAAGGTGATGTGTTACGTAGTCACCTGGCCATGGCGTCCTGGCCTTTCATTTAACTGTATTCCACTCTCTTTTTACTTAATTATCTTCTATTCCGTTCTCTTATAATCTCTTTTCTATTCTCTCTTTCATTCCATTCGGTGTTGCGTTCTGTTGTAATATACCTGTCATTGCAAGAATTCCTAACCCCCAGCCGTGTGTGGGCGTGCGTTGACTATGGGATGATTCAGCATTCGTTTAGGGTTACAGCATGGGGGTGACTGGCTGCCTGCGCCGCGGTTATCACGGGCTTACCTCTCACCCAGACGGAGGGCGTGTCCGCGCAGCACACACTACCTGCGGCACACCTGCTCATGTCAGTCAGGCACACAATGGCCGGGTTATTGCTGCGCCGCGGGGAGACGTGCCGGGGGGGGGGGGGGGGGGGGGGTCCCCTCCGTCTGCTTTCATCACTCCTATTAGGTGGGCCGGAGGAATGCAAGGCCACTGATTCTCCCCTGCACCCCCCGCCCGCCCCCCGCCCGGGCAGCCGCCGGGCTGGATGAGGCTCTTGTGTGGGGGGTGCAGGAGAGCCACACCTGCAGCAGGCTAGGTCATCTTCTTGGCCTCAGCCTGGGGGCCTCGCGGAGACCTGGGCTGGAGGGGAGACAGCGTGGCCCCTGTCATGGGAGGCCAGATGCTCTGTCGGCCCTCTGACATCATCCCTCCCGCCCGGGCCCAGGTGGCTCGCATGGCATGAAGGAATAGAGCGCAGTAGTTCAGCAGCATACTAGAAGAAGAGTTGTTGATACTTTTGTGTGTGTGTGTGTATGTGTGTGTGTGTGTAGGTGTGTGGGGGTGTGTGTGTGTGTGTAGGTGTGTGTGTGTGTGGGTGTGTATGTGTGCAGCAGGAGGGTTTTGGGACACCATCATGAGGAATCCAGAGGTGACCTGACCTGTGGATGTGGTGTCATGTGCAGGGGCAGGGTGATGCAGGGCACACACACAGCTGACTCCACACAGGGAAGATGTTTACCTACAGACACGTGTGGCTGCTCCCACAGTCAATCTGTTACACAACAGATACAGTTACTGGATGATAAATGATCAGTAATTGTAAAGTATTTAGCTACAGGGTTGTTTACTTTCACATAAGAGTGTTGGAGAGAGAGTGGAATCCTGTTGAGCATTTTTTCCTGAGAATTTTGAAGAGTTCCTGTTTACCTCTTAGGCCAGTCTATGACTATGATAAAAAAGATGTTTTTCTGCATCCCCCCCCCCCCTTTTGGCACTATCTGAGCGGCTTACAGGAATCAGAGCTGGCAACAGAATCAACATGTCCACAGCCATGGAGATGTAAAGAGGACTGTTATCAAGCCCTTTTAGGAGGCTAGGAGTGTAACCTCAGACCGGTGGCAAAGCAGACATGCAATAGCAGGCTCGAACGGAATACAGTGATGACCTCGCTGTTTTTGGAAATGTTTGTCTGGCTGACAAACAATGGCTGGCTCCGTGCCAGCTGAGGAGTCTGCCAAACAGCCTGCCTCCTCCTCCTCCTCCCCCCCCCCCCCTCACGCCCTCCGCCCCCCCCCCCCCATCAGCCCTCCCTCCGTCAGCGTCCGATGCACCGTGGCCAGCACACACATCCTGCCTTTGTGGGCCAGGAATTCCAGGAATCCAGACTCCTGCCCTCCTCCTCCTCCTCCTCCTCCAGCCCTCCCCAACTAAGGTGCTCTCAAACATCTCCGGCGTTCCTGGTGGTTTCACAGCGGCTTGGGTGTCTGGAGGCTTGCGTAAGGGCTCCATGTGTGGGTTCGGTGTGTTCCATCCCTGGCCGTCCACCGTCATCTCCCCCCCCCCCCCACCACAGTTCCCGTCCCGGATCCCACATCACAGGTGGGCAGCTTCCACCTGCTCGTCTGGTGCGGCTTCCTGTTCTCCCTCAACCCCGGGGAGGACTCATCCACTTTCAAGTCTCTTTCTACGCCTCTGTTCGCTTCTCAGAACTCGCCATGTTTGGGTTATTTTGCGCAATGTACACAGGTGCGTTTCCCACCCCCCACCCCCCCAGCTATCTACTTTTGGTTTGCCATGTGTGCGCTTGCGTTTGCCCCCTTCTGTGAGAAGTTCCTTGTTTTCACACCCGAGATCCACCCTTAGCTGCCATATCAAATGGGATCAATTACATTTCCTGTGTTTGATAACAGCGTGAGCCAAGCCCTAATGAAGGGCCTTCCTGAACTCCATCAAAACACTTTTTATGTGCCCCGGGGATGACAATGGGAATGTTTACTTGACATGAGAACCTGTGGAAAAGCCTTTGTTTCCTGGAGGGAACACAGGAAGCCGTGTGTGTCCTGAGCGTGGACGTTTGTGTCGGAGGGCCCGGCGCGAGGTGGTGGAGCGCTGGACGAGACGTTCACGGGGGTTTTCTCGACTTTCAGCATCACCACTTCCCCTGTTCGGAGTGGATTCTCCGCCAGAACGGGATTCCCTACTCACGTTTTCCATTACACCTGTCTGTTCTTGTTTTCCTCCCTCCTGTCAGGCAGGGCTCGTACACTGTGTGGACCAATGTCATGACAAACCTGGAATGAAGCTTTTAGTGCTCTTTGTTTGCGAGGACGTTTTTTCTTCTGCTTCTATTGCTTGTCCATATATATTTTTTTATATCTCTTTAGAGAGTTGTAACATTATCCCTGACGATCCCTACATCGCCCGTGTACATTCCCTGTTTTTAAATGTGCGATGCCACGCATTCTTCATCGACACATTCCTCTTTTCATATCGAGGAGGAAAAGTTGTTATTTGAGTTTCTTTTTTTCTTTTTTCTTTTTTGCAGTAACTCTGCAAAACTCCCCCCCCCCCCCCCCCCCCCCCCCTCCAGACACCTTCCCATCCCTCTGGAGAGAGGGGAGCTGACGTCATAGAGGGCGGTCCACCGGTGTCTATAAGTACAGGCTCTACCAGGGGGGATCTCTCTATTAAGAGGAGCTGAGCAACGCTGTGCTGGTCCAGGCTGACCCATAAGGGACCCTTTTCAAGAGTCAGGAACACTTAGACCGGTGCACCTTTTAGTGCACTCACTGCGAACTACGGACAGGCTTGGAGCCACACACACGCACAGAACTCTCTCCTCTTTGGATTCACTCACCAGTTCTGGACAGAACTTTTCTTTTACACGCCTTTATATCCACGGAACATTGATCTCTGATTCATTGAGACCGATTCCTATTTTTCTTTGGTTGGCATCGACACATCCAGGATGTATTCTCTGGTTAGTTTGAGACGGATCGTGTCTACTCTGTTTGTTGTCCTCTCCAGTGCTGCCGTGATGGTGAGTAACACCCCTCTGCTGTTTACCCACATTCTCTCCCCCTCTAGTACTTTACCTCACATTCTATCCCCATCTGGGTGTGTCTAAACTAATGACCATTGAAGTCAAATGCTTCACTTTGTGTTGCTCTGAGAGCTCGTGTTCAGTGTTGCTTTCCTGTGAGTTCTGCATGTGGAATGCTCTCCCCCTCCACACCCCTGACCCTGTGTCTCTCCCTCCCGCTGCCCAGGTGGAGAGCGACTGCTCGGCCCGGTGCTCCTGCCCCACGTTGCCCCCCTCCTGCCCTCCAGGGGTCAGCTGGGTGACGGACGAGTGCGGCTGCTGCAAGGTGTGCGCCAGGCAGTTCAACGAGGACTGCGGCGCCAGCCAGCCCTGCGACCACATCAAAGGCCTGCACTGCCACCTGGGGGCAGGAGGCGACCCCGAGAGGGGACTGTGCCGAGGTAAGGACAGGACTGGGGACCTTGCATGACACTGGGAGACGGGCTTTGAGTTGATGAAGAGGAAGAATACTAACGATCGTGAACGACATTGATCCCTGTGTTGCTCTTGCTCAAATTCCTCGAATGCGCCTCAAACGGCTCTTAGCCACAATAGATTGGGTTTGCCGGATCATGGTAGGGAGTGACACATGGGCGAGGAGGAGTCCTCCGTAATCCTAACGTCTAATCTGGTCCTCCAGCGGACGCCCAGGGCCGCCCCTGCGAGTTCAGCGGGCGTGTGTACCAGCACGGCGAGGACTTCCAGCCCAGCTGCCAGCACCAGTGCAGCTGCATGGACGGGGTGGTGGGCTGCATGCCTCTCTGCCCACATCAGGTGCCCCTCCCTGACTGGCGCTGCGCCCGGCCCCGGCTGGCCCGGCCCTCGGGCCGCTGCTGCGAAGAGTGGGCGTGCGACGACGACAACCACATCAGCGAGGAGCCAGGGGAGCCCCCGCGAGCCACCCTGCCCCACCCGAGGCCCCTCCCCAACCACATCAGCACCCAGCTCCAGGCCCAGGCTCTGCCTCACTACCAGGCCAGCGCTGGCGTCACTTTCCGGGGTGAGACACCACGTCGAACGTCAATGTTCTTAAGTTTGCTTTCTGTGTTTTCGCTACTTCAAGGGTTGCACATACTGTACTGTGTTGTCCCGGTCGGGAACCTGTCTTGGCTGAAGCCTAATGTATCTTTCCCCCATCCCCTCCCAGAGGTTCTGTCCCTCCCCAAGTCGGAGGTGTTGCTGAGCCCCAGGTGCCTCCTGCAGACCACAGACTGGACGGAATGTTCCACCACGTGCGGAATGGGCATCTCAAGCAGAGTGACCAATAACAATCCAGAATGCCGGTTGGTCAGAGAGACTCGGCTGTGTCAGATTCGCCAGTGTGAACTGCAGCTGGAACTCCCCGTCGGCCTGAAGGTACAGGAAGGATTATGTCCAGATCGTGAACATGCATGTTCTTATTTTGTTTATCGGTGTTCTGATTGGATGCTTTTGTTGTCGTTTGCCGTCCAGAGAGCAAAGAAGTGCCAGCGTACTGTCCGCCCTCAGGAGCCAATCAGGATCACCTTCGCCGGATGCTCCACGGCCCGGCGGTACCGCCCGCGCTCCTGCGGCGCGTGCACAGACGGCCGCTGCTGCGCGCCCTCGCTCACCCGCACCGCCCGCCTCCGCTTCCTGTGCCCGGACGGCGAGGGCTTCACCCGCAACGTCATGTGGATCCAGCGCTGCAGCTGCAGGAAGAGCTGCCAGGGTCACGGCGCCCCCTCCAGGCCTGGAGTCAGCCTGCACAACGACATCCACACCTTCAGGCATTGAGGCCAAGCCAACCCATGAAAATCCCCTCCAACCCCCCCCCCCCTGTACCACACCTATAACCCCACCCTCCACCTAGCCCTCTCCAGGCCCAGCCAGGGGAAGCCACCCCACCCCCACCCCCACCCCCACCCCCCCCCCACCTCCACCACATCCCGACTCTGCCGGAGAAAGAAAGCCCCGGATGGGTAGAACTGCTTGCACTTTGCACTTCCTGCCAAGATGACACCAGTTTCCACGTGTAGGAGGCTGGTGGCTGGGACTTTGCAGCCAGCTCCAGTGCTCCCTTCATGCTGGTGCCCCTGTAGCAGAACTATACAAGAGAGTCTGCAGCACTGAGCACCACGGGACAGCATAAATCAATAAGTCATATGTAAATGATCCCTTTTGGATGTCAGCTTTGATCTTTTTATTTATTCTTTGGTGTTTTTGTTTTTGTTTTTGAAGTATTGCCAAACTCCTCTATAACCACAGAGAGAAAAGGGAATGGAGTGTGTATGCTTTTGTACAACGGGAATATGACTTTGTGTCATGAGAAAATGTAGCTTGGGACAGCGAATGTGTATGAACATGTAGGTCGTATTTTTGATACATTGATGGTAGATATAGGACCAGTTACCATACTACATATTCATCAATGATTGTAATTAACTGTATTTTGTTGTAAGTCATCATTTGCCTGTTTGTGTGTATGGTTTGTGTGTGTGTGTGTTTCTACCTGTCTCCAGAAGTCTATCGTTTTGAATGGAAAATGTGTGGCATTGAGATTTTACGTGTGACCATTTGTATGTCAATATATAAAGAATATAGTTTAGTGTACAGACTTCACTCTAGTGGAGTGACTATTTTTGGAGATCACCTCATTTTTCGGGGTGTGTTTTAAGTGCCTCATAGTATAAAGTCTTTCTTGTACTGGAGGAAAGATTGATTAAAGTATGTCAATGTTGTTCGATTTCTTTTCTTTTCTGTAAGCCTCCATAACTATCTGAAACATCAAATAAAGTCATTAAATCACAAAACCTGTTGTCCCATTACTTTACATAGCTATTCAGATGTCCTGCTTAGATACGGGGTGCTTGGTGTTTGGACAAGGATACTGCAGCACAAAGCTGGATAAACAAGAGCTCTTCCTGGGTATGCACAGGCCTATGAGAGGGGCTACGTCTGACGTTTGTTCGGAGAGGGGTCTCGAGAGGCCGAGGTAGAACCGAGGGCGGAGAGACAGGAATGTTGGGGAGGGAGGAGAGAAGGGGCTTCTCCTGTCTCCGATGGAACCCGCTTCTTCAGGTTCAGGTCCTCCTCCAATGCGTAGACATGCAGGCCGGCTCTGGAGCACAAACATAGCGGCACGCTCCTAAATTCAACACCCCTGCCGCCTCCTCCTGTCTGCCCATGTCGTTCCCCTCCTCTCCCTGCTGTCCCGTCTGGCTGGGAACACATTGACCTCCGGCACGATCGTGGCATAAGCGCTCGCCTTATTCAGCGCCAGCCCCGTTTCCACAGCACAGCGCCGCGAGGGGGGACGCTCGACAATCCCACTCTCGATAAGTCCTGCAAAGCGTCGGGGAGAGCTCTTAACTCCCACGTTTTGGGATGGAGGGTGCGTTTGTGAGTTGGCTGCGTGGGAAGGTATGGGAATGTGGTTCAATCGATCACTTTTATGGATCCCTTTCATGCATCTTTGCCCCATGGGTAGATTCTTTCCCTATGCTCCAGACAGACGTGGATCAAAAGCACACATGGCATTCCATCATCGCCATGGAGACCTCGGGTTCTATCTGCCGCCATCCTCATTAAAGGCGCCACGGCTCCCATTGGCTCGTTGTGCTCTGACGGTATTCCTCTCTGCTGAGGATGATGATGTTTGTCCGGTCGGGCTGTTTGGACTAGTAAATTCAAGAGAAGAAGGCCCTTCACAGAGTTATTGCGCACGAAAGCCAGTGTCCCGTGACAACATTTGACAAGTCGTTTGTCACAGAGAGGTTCTCACATTTCGGGAGACAGCCATGGCAAATACAAGATTTGGGCATTCGTGAAATACTTGGTAGTTCAGGAGAAGACAATGCCCGTGAAACGGGGTTCTTCTGAGGATCAGTATAAGTAGGAGGAAAATAGTTGTAAAAAAATAATAATAATAAAACGAGGGAATTTTATCAGGTTGACACATTTAAAATGGCTGAATGATGTGGAAGTAATGTGTGAGCTACTGTCGGAAATATAGGAAAGAAAACGTGAAGTGTGAGAAGAGCTGTGAGATCCTGCGTCTGTGATTGTTTTGGCCGCAGAGTCTCATCCTGCAGATCTTGGATAGCACACTGGAAGTTACAGGTGTCGTCCAGTCTCACAGAGAGCCGCGAGTTTCACCACGGCCCCGACAGAGGAACAGGAAATATGTCGGAAATCAACAGGGCCTCTGGGAAGAGGAGGCAGGCAGATAGGGCACAAGGTTACAAACGCCTCAACCAAGGACATATTTTACTCGGAACAACGGCCATTCTATTCTGACGAACCTTCCCATGCCACTTCACTGTGGGGATTGCTCTTTCATTCTCTGTGTTGGTCCATGTCCATACTGACATATTGGAAGAGGCAAGGGTTTAAAGGATACACACGTCGGAACAGCGTGGTTCATCGGTGTCTCTAGCCTCACTGCTGTTTAGTTTTGTGTGAACCCAGCATCATAGGGAACACTGCCCTCTGCTGGTTTTTAGCAAGCAGTGCAGATCCAGGCCATACCAAGGAACTGTGGCGTCGTCCTTTTCCATGAGGTTAATTTGCTTCTCTTTTCAGGGGAAAGAAAGTTGGATGAGAAATGAGCAAGAAAGCAGTGCGTGCGGTATGGGAATTGTGGAATGAATTGCTATGTTTAGAGACAGTAACAGTTTAATAGTTTAATCTAATGAGGGTATGAATGGATAATAGTCCGACACACACATAAATCATTTTGACATTAACCACACCCCCTAGACGTCTAGTGGCTGCATCGCGTATTATGTTTACTACGTCACCACAGAGGGATTTAAATACCTGGTTGCACAATTTTGTAAATAGTGTAGAGCTGTCAAAGATGGCAAGGTTATTGTAAGCAGCGCTTGAGTGATATATCTAGCTATCGTTTTCAAAAGTTGCAGCGGATTATCTTTCCATAATTTCGGAAGTGTAGTTTGATCTCCAATTTTTTGCGTTTTCTCAGTTACATTTTCTCTCAATTATTTGCAAAATTTGCAGTGTATCCATGCACTTTTTTTCTAATACCAGAAAATAATGGCTTTTAGAGAAACGATTGTTTGTTAGTGTAGCACAATTAGTCTACGATTTTACTTGAAGACTGTGTCGTGTTTACTGGAATCAAGTAACTTCTTATTTCCATTCTTTGGAACATCAAGGTAAGCATTATTTTTTGGATAAGTAAATAAGATCAAATTATATATGCACACATTGGAAAAAAATAAGCCAATCTGTTAATACAAATGTTGTAGGTACAACATTTAAATGTTGTCCCTAACAGTGGTTTGTCCTGTTTAAGTTTGGCAGCATGGGACTGAAGTTTTAACCGACAGTCATCTTTTACGCTCCCCCTTTATCTGTACTAGCATGTGTGTTCATGTCTTTATCGACAGCAAATGTTGGTCACACTTACAATAACCCATCCAGTATTCAGTCATTGCCATAGAAAATAACCCCATAACAGCGTTAGGCTATAAACAAAGTGTTGATCCCACTAACAAAATACATCAGTGTGAGTGTGGGCAATTCCTTTTGTCAGTTCATACTGTAAGGACAAGTGATAAGAATAACATAGTTGTTTTATTACTATTCTTGCAATGATTGCCAACCTCTCCAGATAATATAGCTTTCAATCCATTTTGGTTGTCATTAACCATGACCTCACTGCGATTTTAATAGCCTCTACAGTCTGCATTATTTCCAAATGCATTCAATAAACCAAACTGAATACAATTGCTGCTTGTGTTCAGTAAAACCGGATGCAAAATCCTAACCCTGGTAGACAACCAGTGTTGTGAGTGAAGCTTTTGTGTCGCAGCCTCTACAGCCCCAGCCTCTCCAGTCCCAGCCTCTCCAGCCCCAGCCTCTCATTGCCCCCCCTGTCTCCAGCAGCTCCCGTGGGCCACCATGGTGAACAGCCAGGCGCCGTGTGGCGGCGCGTCCCCGAGGTCGTGTGCAGGGTGCGGGGGGAAGATAGGCGACCGCTTCCTGCTCTACTCCATGGAGCGCTACTGGCACACGCGCTGCCTCAAGTGTTCCTGCTGCCACGCGCAGCTGGGCGACATCGGCACCTCCTGCTACAGTAAAGGGGGCATGATCCTCTGCAGGAGCGACTACATCAGGTGAGCTCCGGGGAGGTCGTGTGGCGGGGGGAGGAGCGGGGGGCTGGCTGTGGCTGCCAGGTCAGGCCAGGAGAATGAGCTGGCTCTGCTTTCCATCCTCAGGTTGTTTGGGCACAGTGGGGCATGCAGCGCCTGTGGCCAGTCTATCCCTGCCAACGAGATGGTGATGAGGGCACAGGGTAACGTCTACCACCTCAAGGTAAGAACCCACGTGGATGTGACTCCTTTAGAGACGACACACACATGGCGACACGCCCGGCAAGCCGATATCACCCGCGTTCGGAATGGCGAACGCATTCGGAGGAGATCCAGCACGGCCATTCTAACCCCCCACTTCTCTCTGTTGTGCCCAGTGTTTCTCCTGCGCCACCTGTAGAAACCGGCTCGTGCCGGGGGATCGCTTCCACTACGTCAACGGCACCATCTTCTGTGAGCACGACCGGCCGGGCTCAGCCCTGCTCAGCAGCCACCTGCCCCCCCTGCAGTCGAACCCAGCTCTGGCCGACCAGAAGGTGAGACAGCTAGCCTGGTTTCTCCCACACTAATGGTCAGAATGGGATGGGGGATTCAGCAACAACAAACCCCCCAAAAAACATCTGTAAAACCAAGTGAATTTTACGACCCTTGAGTGTGTGGAGTGCTGAAATGCATATCGTGTTTCAGAGATGACATGAAACGACACATCTGTTATTCCTGCTGACATAGCTGTCGCCCTCTGTTTCCTCACCTAGGTATGTTGAGTGATTAGACGCAGGTGCCGCCACCAGTAGTTCCCATCGTCTCCTGAGGACTCCTCACCCCCGATGCCGTGTTTGTGGATTCTTTTGTTGAAGTCTTTTGACCATGGGACAGTTCACTGCTTACTAAGTTACCCTGAGATGTCAGAGACGATAGCCAACATCCAGCCTACACTTTGAATGGAAAGGAACCCAGAAAGAACAATTTGGACCTCCAGTAAAATGAACTGCTTCTTTAAAAGGACTGGGTCTACCTGTTTACGGTTGCTGATTCCCAACTGTGTGCATATCCAAACCTTGAGCAAAGAGCGTGACTCTTGAGGATGCATCTCGTGATGTACAGTAGAATGTGGTTTATTCCCTACCGTGGCTTTCACCTTTTCATGAGAAGAGGAATCCCAGAAGAAGCGCTTGACGATAGTTGACTACAAAGGAACTCTGTTATACATTGGTCCCGCAGGGGAAAGGGACAATTTCTGTCTTGAATGTTTGTCTCCATTGGCCGATTCTTGATTCGTGTCACTTCCTGTTATTCTACCGTCTTACTTTGTGGTTTTAGGGAACCAAACAAAAAGGCAACCATGAAAGATAAATGTCCATTCTTTTCATGATGGTACTGTGTGTTCTCCAGTAGAGTTATATTTCTTTATTTCAACCGATGCTTGCTCAACATGTGAAATTGAAACAAAAAATCCTATTAAAAGATTTTACTGTACCGTGAAGTCAGCTGCGCTAATTGAAGCCCTTATGCTGTTTGGTTGCATTATGTTGGTCACGAGGTATTGCGCAGCATTGTGTTCGTTTGGCGCACTCTTTTCCTTCGTTCGACTCCAACCCTGTATGGTGAAAACATGCCTGATTACCCAGAGGAATGGAATTAGAGGGCTTGAGCACTGACCATTTACAGAAGCAATTAAACATGAGCCATGTATCTGTGCTGAGGGAGCTCCTGGGAGGCTGAACTTTGGGTATATCCCGTGGCTGACTCGAATAAATACTAATCTGTTAGCCAGCCTAATTAAAGGGGAGTGGCTCTTTTACATCCTGAGCCTTTGAAATAATTGCATGTTCTTACTGTTTACCATGTTGCAAATTCAAAGTAAACCTATTTTATTTCCCAGCTCTCCTCGCAGGTCTCTCGTCGGCCTTTAAGTCATGGCAGTGTTTACTTTAGCTAATGAGTTCAGATCGAAAGGTTTGCCTGTTCGATGAAAAGGAGCTCTACGTTAGTACGACTGTAGCTTACTTGGAAGCGCATGTGCGGTTTTAGTCAGGGATGATTGTGTGGGATTCACGGCATTAGGAGAGCAGAGCATCTGCCAGGCTTCAAATGAGATCTGTACTTTCACACCTCGCCAAAGAGTATGGCAGCCATCAAACATGCACCTTAATGCGCTTAGCTATTTGAAAAGTCCCACTTGTCATGGTAGGTGCTGATGCCGCATCAATTATTTATTCCACGTCTGATTGAAAAGCATCACGCAAATTCATTAACGTATGCAAATGATCACAATTACAATTATCTTCATATCTAGATAGTGAGGAAATAAAAACCTCTGCACTATCTGAATCCCCAGCACACCACAAGTTAGACTTTGCATTCAAACCAATCAAGCCTCATCTACATATTACTAATTAGCTGAAGCATTTTCAGATGCCAATTAGCAGGTCTCATAAAAAGACTTTGCCATGAGGCGTTGTCTTTTATCGTGGAGTCTGCAGGTGTGTGGATCACCATGTAGCTTCTGTCATAGGCAAGTGTTTATTCTCGCTAATTAATCATATTAACACATGCAGATGAGTGTAATTGCCTTTGCTTCTCCGCCTCATGCTGTGTGAAGACAGAAGAGAAGCCAGGATATTTATACAAGCTGCTCAAGAAGTAGAGGCCCAGAGTGGCATCCCTTAGACCTGCCACTCCTCTGATCCAAGTTCCAACACCCAGACTTCCAAGCTCAGCTCGCCCAATGATCCTGATGATGATGATGGTCCCTGAACCGTCCCGCTAAGACGATCATCTCTGGCTCCACGCCGGGCCTCTGTGGGTTGAGGGGAGGGGCCAAGGTGATGTTCTGGGGCTTCTGACAATGTGTCGGACTGAATAAACCTCTGGGCCGCATCCTTCTTGTTCCAGCGGTGGGATGTGTTTAGTGTTCCTGGAGCTGTTATGTTGGAGAACACTGAGGTATGTGGGTGGCTAGTGTCAGGGATTGGGAGCTATACCGGAGAACTCAGGAGGTATGTGGATCGCTACGGTCAGGCTGGGAAGGTGCTTCGTGTTGACAGATAGGTGTGCATCAAATGTATTCATGTCGTCTTTCAATCATAGCATTTACACCTATGCTAACAAACATGTTTTTAGTCAAACTAGCTTTGAAGGAAAGCTTCCTCTAAAGAGGTTATTGTGTAGTTACATACTGTAATCATGCACTGCCTCTTGCCAACATGTTTCTTTCAATGTTACACATTCTTCCTGTGTCCATAAAAAACGTCTGAAAGTATCTGGTTTTCTCTTAAAACATGTCCATCAACGAGAAGCCACGAAAACACGAAGAGAGTCCTTTTTTTATGTCATTGTGAAGAATGTTGATTTAGGTGCACGTGTTACGCAATATAATCTCACTAGACTGGTTGATAATGCATCAGGAGGAGATAGGAATGTACCGGAACATGTTTATGCAGACAGGAACGTTTGCAGCCCCAAATCAATGTCGTGAACGAGTGAGGAAGAAACGGGTGTAATGACAAAGACGAGACTTTACAACTCCGAGCCTCACACAGGAATGTCAGGGAGGGAGCGGGCGGAAAGTTCCCTCGCCCAATCAGAATGCTTTGAATAATTAAACTGATCGGCTTAATTAGCTCAATTACGTTAATTTGACCACGGAACACGGCCATATGGTGAAAGGAAACAAAAGAGGGGGGAACTAATTAAAAGTAAAATAATGAGGATTTTAATTAACTGGCTCCCCAGACAGCAGCGCGCAGGGATCAGGAGCCTGGTGCCATAATTAAAGTGCTGTAACGCTGGCAACATCGCTCCTCTCTTTCTTATATCTGTGAGGGCTCTATCCATCTAATTAAATCTGTAAATAAATTAGCAACATTGAGGGTTCCTGCTTGACTTAACACCGCCTGCAATCCACCACCACCGCCCCCCCACCCCCCACCTCAACCCCCCCAATAACACGCTCACCTTAGCTCATATCTCACAAGCCTACTGTAGCGCCCAGATGCAGAGGTTGTGCCAAGGTCTGTCATTAACACACATTTATAGATAGGGTATTTGAGTATTTGTGTGTGTGTGTGTGTGTGTGTCCCTGCATGCGTGTGTTTGCGGTACTATCATGTTTGTGCAGGCTGCTGTTTGTGTTTGCTCCCTGTCCTAACCCCTAATTCTCTTTAAAATGGTATCTACTCAGAACAGCGGGGCATCACAGCACAAGCAAAGGTGACACCAGCCCCTCTGCTCTCCTGCTCTCTCGAAAAAAAACACCCCCACATCCTCCTTTATCTGTCTGTCTCCATCCCTCCAAGTTCAACATCCACACTTACCCTCTACTCCTCCTCTTCCTCCTCCTCCTCCTCCTCCTCCTCTTCCTCCTCCCTTCATGTTACACCCCTGCAACCACCTCCCTCGAAAAACATGCACTTCATTAAAATGCATTCAGACTGACGAGAGAGAGAGCCATTTGCATATTAAATTAACAGCCACTTAAGGGGTTCTGAGGGAACTGTTACACTGTCAGTTCATCCAAATGAAGAGCAAGCATGCGTTCAGCTGTCATTACCAGGGCTGTCATTGTTTGCCACGGTTGAGGAATGGTGTGTGTTCAGTGCCATCATGGTTGACAGACAGGGAACAGAGAGAAGACTGACATCCCGTTCCCCGACATGCCCCCCCCCCCCGCAACCATCTACCTCCGTCCGACGTCGAGCAACAAAACAACGGTCGGATCTCCACCTCGCGCTGATTATCACAGGTGCGTTCCGCGTCGGGGCGGGACCCAGGGGGTGTCGTAGCGACACACAACCGAGGCAGACTGTGGGAGAGCCTGGAGGGGAATGTTCTCACAAGAGAGCGGGGGGAGGGGGGAGGGGGGGGGGGGGGACAGATGCTCTGCTCCACTCAGGCCTGTTACTGGAGAGACGTTCCACCCTGCACCGAAACACGTCCCCTAACGCAGCGTCACCGCGGTGACCTCGTTAGCCGAGCGCGCGTGCGTGTTCTCCTGTCCGACGCCGGGCTCCGCGGGGCCCCTTGCACGCCCTAACCCCCAGGCTCATTCCACAGGCTCCCAAACAGATCTCCCATCAGCCTTCCTGTCATGGAAACTGATCCCTACCAAAAGGGGGGGGGGGGGGGGGACAGTCCAGGAGACAAACCGATCGTAGATAGGCGTCGAGGGGCCTTTGTTCTCTTGGATGTTTGTCTTCGGGAGGTGCCGTGATAGGCCAGAAGTGTTGGAAAAGGCCGGGCCCTCGTCGGTAGGTGCACCAATGCAACTCCCCCCACCCCCCACTTCCAGGAACCAGGTGGAGCCCACGTGCGTTCATTAGCGCTGTTTAATGAGGAGCAGATGCAACAACACTCTTTTTCTCTATTTCTCTCTCTTACACATACACTCACTCTCTCTCTCTCTCTCTCTCTCTCTCTCTCTCTCTCTCTCTCTCTCTCTCTCTCTCTCTCTCACACACACACACACACAACACAAACCTATTCATTCTGGCCCTTTGTGGAGGGTCTCTCACAGCACGGGCGTGCGGGCCTCATTTGCCCAATTTAGATGAATGACTGAGATCATATATCATTCTCTCATGTCACCCTGTTGCTTTCCACAAGAAGCCGGGTGAAAAGCAAGTCTGGTCCGATTACGGAACAATGAGATCCACTGGGTGTTGCCCCCCCCCGCCGCCCCCTCCCCCCCCCTCCTCCGTAATGAAGTGCTTAGCTTCTCTTTCTTCACCTCAGATTGGCCCTGCAGCGTGTCCACTATGTCAGTCATCCCTGTCATTGACTCACACATGTTTTAGTTTGCCCTTCTCCCTACTGGGGGGAATGGGCTGTCTGGGTCTGCAGCAATGTGCAACCCCCAACCCCCCCCTCCCCCTCCCACCCCTCTCCCCTTCAGCTCTGATCAAGAGGGCATGCTTTCAAGAAACGATCCCTTATTGCCCATTAAAGTTAACTCACAACATCCCAGCCAAGGTCTTTTAATTGAAAGGGCTGAAACCTGAAGAGCAGACTGCCGCGGTGGCAGGCCGGCTCTGGTGGAGCTGGGGGCTGGTGGAGCTGGGGATGGTGGAGCTGGGGATGGTGGAGCTGGGGCTGGTGGAGCTGGGGATGGTGGAGCTGGGGCTGGTGGAGCTGGGGGCTGGTGGAGCTGGGGGCTGGTGGAGCTGGGGGCTGGTGGAGCTGGGGGCTGGTGGAGCTGGGGCTGGTGGAGCTGGGGATGGTGGAGCTGGGGGCTGGTGGAGCTGGGGGCTGGTGGAGCTGGGGGCTGGTGCCACGTTGTGGAGAGCAAGCGGCCTGGACCTGTGGCCCAACGGAGCTGCCCTGTATGTGAACTGAAACACAGAACAGTGTACTCCTGATAGTCCTGAGAAACCCTTACTTTCATTAGGTTTTTATGTGATTCGTGATCAAAGTGGCTGTGTTCGGTTACTTTCCCCCTTTATTGTGAACGGGGGCCTGATTAAAGCTGGCGTTTTTTCCCCATTTTCTGTCTGGTCTGACGTAGGTGGGAAGTGCGAACGATGCTGGTCGGCGGCGCGGCGGCGGCTGAAATGTCACCGCGCGTGCCGGCGTGCTCTGGCATTTTGGAGAGAGATATCATTCGAGAGCCGGGGTTAAAAGGCACTCAAGCCCTGACTCACTGGCCACTCTCCACCTCGGAGAGAGGAGCTGAGCTTTTTTTTCTCTCTCCCTGTGAGCCCCGACACTGACAGGCTACCCAGCTAGACAACGCTCTGGGTCTTGGGAGGCAGGCTAGTGACGCTCCCCTCTGGTGCACCGGGGCGAGGGGCCAACTCCCCCCATGGCACTCCTGGGTGTCTGTGCCTTGGTCCCTGGCTTGATAAGCCGAGCCAGCGTGCCCTCTTTCATGCTGCTACCCCACCTTGGAAATGCCAGCACAGGGCCAAAGGCAGAGTTTTCCCCAGACAACCCAGCTGAGGCCCACCTCACTGAACCATGGGGCCCATCTGCCTCTTATCAGCACCCACACACCTGTACACACAGACAAAAGTGCAGTAGCATGTGTGTGTGGTTGTGTGTGTGTGTGTGTGAGGCTCAAGGCCTACGAACGGGAGTAGGGCAGGAACAGAAGAATCACACCTGTTTCTTCACAGTGCCAATGGTGTCAGTTAGTGGTTTTCCTCAGCTCAGGGTCTGTGCGTGAGCCACGTCGCACAGCTGCCGAAGCGGAACTTTCTAGGCCCTGTTGAGGTTCATCGGGAGAGATAAGACATTTGACCAACGGTCACTCCACCATCTCTGCTCAGAATCTCTCTGTCAGTTGGCATAAACTGTACAACGTCTCGACGTCAATTTGCATGTACTCCACGACTGCAGTGAAAGACGACAATCTATGAGAAGATCTTCCAGAGACTTGGCTTACATCTAATTCCATGGATATTTTGGGCATGATTAAAACATATACTTAGACGTTTGACCCCCCCCCCCAAAAAAAAAAATGAAACGTCCCTTTCGAAAAGACAGTCAATTTGGTGTGTGCCTGTGTGTGCGCGCAATGCGACTGTGTGTGTTTGTTTTCTATAATTGTGTAAGCCAATGAGGAACTCTGATAAGCCTGGTGGAGCCAGAGAGACGGCAGACACCCTGCAGTAGACTGAAAGATGTCTGCTCTGATATGAGAGTGGAAGCGAGTAACAGAGGTCTCTGGTTTTTTCTTTTTCTTTTTTCTGGCTCTCCCTCTCTCCCTCCGTCCCTCTCTCTCGTTCGACTTGCAGACCCACATGCACATGCTCAGACCTCTTAACCTTCAGTGGCTTCTCAAAATCTATTTCACCCTACCCACTTGTATACACAGTGGCATGTCCTTGAGTAAACATTCCTCCGTGGAAGCGAGTAAACAGATTCATCCTAAGCTCTCCACTTGAATCTCTGCTCGTATGATTTTTATCATGGGACCGTTTGTTGTCATAACCACTCGACCACGGTGGCTCGGCATTCCAAGAGATGAAGAGTCCTTCTGGAAACTCCAACGTCAGTTTTTATGTCCTTCAGAGAGGAATTCCATCCCCCTCCAAAGGCTGCGGAGCCTTTCGATGGTCGCCGGGTGAAAGATGGTGGATCAGACAACAGTGGTCAGAAAACGTTCGCGACTCAACTATGACAGGACTCCGTTCGCCATGTTTCTCCTGCTAGCCGTCCTGGGCGTGAGGGGTGTACGTGAGGGGTTGAGCGACATAGAGAAGGCAAGAGAGAGAGAGAGCGCAAGATGAGAGAAAGAGAGAGAGAGAACTCTGTTGTCCATGTTTTTCCTGTTCTGGGCGTGAGGGGTTGAGTGACAGAGAGATAAGGCGAGTGAGAGAGAGAGCGACAGAGAGAGAGAGAGAGAGAGAGCGGTGGGTTAAAAGCCAATTGATTGCGTGTTGTCGGCGCATCTGAGTGCCTGCGTGTGTGCGAGCGAGAGTCCCCGTGTGTGTGTGCGCCCCTCACCCCGTGCCTCCTGTCTCTGTTTTTGAACTTGCTAGATGAAGCCATCTGCGGGGGTCTCCAGGGAGACCAGCCTCCCCAGTCCCCTCGGCTCCACTCCCATTTTCTGCTCCTGCTGTAATGGGAAAATTGCTGTGTCTTTACGCTCTAGTTGGGATTGGCTGTGTTGATCAGCATTGCAGGGACAATTAGAAGCAGCTTTACTGAGAGGCCCTTTCGAATAAAGCTGAGGCATCATTGGTGGCCGACAAACACACGAGACCGAATCCGACTGGTGCAGGAGCAGACCCTCTCCTTCCCTCAGGCCCCAACACCTCGCCTCCGCGTCAGGTGAGAAGCTCTACACGGGGAGACGGGCACAGGCCATGGAGATGTCGGGGGGCAAGCATCGATTTGCATTCATAAGCACTTCATGATCGTCGAACACGTCGTGCGTGGTCTTCGCTGGGGTTTTTCGCGCTAGGAGGGTCCTACTTTGGGTGAGTGTGTGTGATGAGCACATCATTATCTCTGCCAGTCTCACTAGAGTTACCATCCCCTCACACGTCGCCAACATGAAAATGAATCAGGCAGCCGTCTTGCTGTGCCGACGGTTCCTCAACTAATTATGATAGCACAAGCATAAAAGGGTCCAGCAGGACTAGGAGGTGCTGTAGGAATAGGCTGGACCACGGTTTGTGTTCATAGGCAAGCAGAAATATGAAGGTGTGGGGAGAGGAGGTGGGGAGAGGGGGGGGGGGGTCAGGGACATTGTTTATGAGCTAAGTGAAGTGGACCATCACGTAGGGAGTCAAGCAAAGGCCAAGTTAGCGATGGAAGGAGCGATTAGAGGCGAGAGAGGGAGGGATGAAAGAGAAGGAGGCACTGGAGCAACATTCCTCTGTAGGACTCAATCCCTTTTTTTGCCCACTGCTCTCCGTAACAGAACACCCCTTCTCGATCCCTCTTCCTCCTCGATGGAGAGGGTCATGAGCAACAGCGATTTCCCAAATCAGCCCCAAACCCAGCCCTTCCCCTCTTCTTGAATCTTGTCCTCGATACAAATCAAGAACACAAACATAATCAGGCGCCAAAAGCCTCTCCTCCATGCCCACCGAGCCTCACGCACACAGCAGGCCTGCCAGCTCAGAGAACCAATCATCTCCGCATTCTGAAACTGTTCATCGTTATTCAGAACTCCCCGGAGTTCTCAAGGGATCGCTTCTCCGGTTCCCTGGAGGGAATGTGGTCAAATAACCACCAAAACACACAGGTCGGCAGCTGCCTGGGATCCTCTGAACCCAGATAAAAGCTACAATAACGCTAGGTGAGTCTGCGAGGCTCCGTTAACAGCACACGGCTAATTGGCCGTAAATGAGTCCATCTGGTGGGAGTTGGAGTTCACTGAGGCAGCGTGAGGGCTAGCAGCTCCCTCTCACCACCACCCCACCCCCTCCACCACCACCCCACCCCCACCTAGCCCTTCTTATCCCCGCATTGCTGAAAGCCACACCCCCCCCCCCACACACACCCTCTCTCAGACCACCGGGGCTGGCCTCACCCCCCGTGACATCCTCAGCATCCGTCTTAAGAACCTCACGACCGAGCTCCTCAGACACAGCAGGATGTCTGAAGGCCTTAGCTGGGCTCATGTTGGGAGCCAGGGCCAAATCTTGCAGGTTTGTTTGCGGCCTGGTTGTGCAATAAAGAACGTCATAAAGCTGCAGGGGGAGGAGTCTTAGTCCCATTCAGCATCGCACCTTGCAAAGCCCCCGAAACAATCGCTACCACTAATGTTGTGTGACATTATGTTCAAGTTGCATTGCTAAACCATAACACCGTCCCTAACCCTTTAACCTTTAGGTTCAGATACCCATGTCATTTGACTGGTTCCACTCTGAAAGATTCAGACCTGTTGGCCACAGATTTGTATTATCAGGGCCTCTACAGCCCAATGGTGAAGTGTGTTTGTTTGCACAGCTTGCTGATCAACAGTATAACACTATTGCCACCACAGCTGATGCCAGGACATCTGGATTGGAGGCTGTAGGGTTGTTGTAGGTTGCCCTGTTTACCGCATAGCTGCCTGCCTTGGAGCCGGAGATCTGCACAGTTTCTACACAAAATGTGTCAAGTACTTTCTCTCTATGTTCATTGGTCATCATTTTGGTAATCATTAGCCACCTCTTAGCGTTCCAGCAGGCCAGAAATCACCCCCCCTCCCAAAAGATTTTTTAGACTGCTACACTGGCCATATATATCATTGGAAAGATACAATTATTTTGATTCTATTGATGTAAACCATTTCTAGATCGAGCAACAGCAGGTACAATCAACGTCTTAGTCCGACCACATACGTGTCAACAACGTGAAAGCAAAGAGTACTCACCTAGCAAGGCTCAGAGTTGTCCGGTTCAAAACATCCCAACGAAAATTGTGTGGTTACATTCCCAAAGGTCCAAACCAAGTAAAGTATTTTGTCCCAGACAATGTATTACATCCATAAACAGCCACAAACTCTTGTTGCATCAATCAGCTCCCTTCAGAATGTTTTGGATACCCTGGTCAAAATGGCCACTGCACTCTGACCTTTTGATTGACACCTCATTTGACCCAATAGGATCTCCCATGTCCTGTCCATAGTCTTCTAAAGCCAACCAGGTGGCTCCAAAAATCTGTGTGTCCCCCCCCCCCCTCCCCCCCCATCAGCTCTGTCTGGGTTAAAAAATTACACTTGCTGACTGTATAGCCAATGACATTCTGAAGAAGGCCATATACAGGTTTAGGGGTACCCTACGCCTGGATGTACCTTTAGAAAAACATGTGTCAAATATTCATTTGTTGTGGTATTATTTACTAATTTTGACTTGGATTAGATAAGGCTTCATGCTGTGGTCCCATGTGGGTCTTCCAGCTAATACCACCCACCTAAAGGCATCTGTATGCAAAACTATTTCAGTGTTCAAGCTTCTATTAGTCAAAACCAGTAGCACTTAGAGGGATTCTGACAACAGGGGAAGGAACTTCAGAGAACAGGTTTTGTTGTTTTGTTCAGGAACAGGTTTCAATTTACTTTGGGTATGCTTTATTTAGGCGTTTTAGGCGAATTTGACAGGATTGTTAAGAGGGTTCTAAAGGAATAGGCCATTTAGGATTATCATGGATTGCAACTATTGTATGATCTTCTATTGTCCATGGGGATTCACATAAATGATTATGCTCGGCAATGTGATAACTATGATATGATGTTGGATGAATGCAAGGCTTTAAAAAGTCAGAACTAAGTTTTGACTGGCGAAAGTATGCCTAACTAAGAGAGAAATTAGAGATTAAATGGCAAACCGAGTGATTTGTTAATTACTGCAATGCTATTGTATGTCTCCTCTAATGCAACACTTTGTTTTCCCAAAATAAAGTATTGGGCTCATTATAGCAAAACTTGAAAGATTCCTTAAGTATCTGTTCTCAACAGGGAGTGGTGGAAGTGAGAGAGAGAGAGAGAGAGAGAGAGAGAGAGAGAGAGAGAGAGAGAGAGAGAGAGAGAGAGAGAGAGAGAGAGAGAGAGAGAAGGAGGAGGGAGAAGAATGCACTTTCTTTCTACCCCCAATGATCTAATTGAGGAGAGGCTTTTGTTACATAAACAAGAAGTAGCTCTCTAGTTGAAAATTAAATATTCTGGAGAGAAGGCAATGTGCTTGTCGAGAGGAAACCATATTCCAGGGGGGGACCACTCGTGGCACAGGTCGGATAGTGAGAGGGAGTTATTGGCATTGAGAGCCAGCTTCATTCCACAGGAGAGTCCCCCCCTCCTCTCCCTCCCTCTTCATAACAATGAACAGAACAGCCTCTCAGCTCTATTTCTGTATGCCTGCATGGTAACACTCTGCTGTACTACATAGTTCTGATCTGGATAGCTTTCTATATTCACCCGGGCAAGCATAAGGCCTTTGAGGAGAGCTAATTGGACTAATGGGTGTCAGCTGACCAGTCAGAAAGATCCCTAGGAACAACCCAAATGTCTTAACCTAAATCTTCAGAGATTAACTTCGAAACCAGAGTCCACCATGTTAATGCATCTGTGGATTCATGGGGATCGGCAAAATACAATTTGAGAAGAATTACAGTCCCTGTGCCCGACATCCAGAGAGAGAGGACTTATCGACAACGTCCACAAGCCACATCCAGCTCTCAGCGGCTATCAACCGATCAAAACTCTGCATGTATCGAACGTGTAATACTGCCACTTAACTCCAAACGCCTCTGCAGATGTGGCCTGTCTTCGAAAGGCTCGTACCGTACAGCGAAGGGGAGAATCGGAGGAGAGGACGGACGAATCGATCCAGAAAGCCATCTACACCCGAGGGGTCCCCTAAATTTCCCCCCACAAACCACTCCACCTCCTAGGGTGAGAAGGAGACAATGGCGGGCCATCAATACCTGCAATTGGAAGAAGGCGGGACGGGAGACAAGCGCGCCCGCCGAACAAGTGGGTCACCTCTCCTCCAGACAGTAAATAATTTTGCATCAATTCAGTCCAGTGGGAGACAGAGAGGAGGATGGGGAAGGAGGCCGCCATTAGAGCCCCTCTGGAAGAAAAGAGCGCCACAGAGGTGGGGGAAAGGGGGATGGATATCTGAGGCCAGGTACAGGCACACACGCCAGGGGATGGAGGTGTTTTCAATTACCGGCCAATTCAGAGCAATTTCCTCCCCTTTCCGACCACACCCCCCTGGGGTGAGGGTGATGGGAGTCTTACAAAAAGAGGCGGGCAGTTCAGCGCCGGTTGGTTGGGAGAGCGAGGGGGGGGGGGGGGGGGCGGGGGGGGGGGCGGGATTTCGCTCGCTTCGTCTTTCAACTTATCTGTGTCACCTTGTCTGAGGCTGGGCTTTTTGAAAGTCCCCAAAACTTCAAAGTGTTGTTCTGCGTAGACAATGATAAGAAACTTCCTTAGCAACAAGATAGACGTGTGCATCTGACAGATAACGGCCTGTATGTTCGACAGATATGATTCATAGCATTGTTCCATGTGATGGAACAAAAAAAAACGTTTCCGTGCGTGTTATTTTCCTTTCCACGAGCACAATGTGCACTGTGACACAAAGACTTCACAAGGAATCTACAACGTGAATCCTCCAAAAGACACACTGATACTTTCCACCACGGCTAAACGTCACACCGCCTCCCCTGTCCTTCACGTTCCCTTTGTTCTTCCGATGTCAAAGGGTTCTTTTCTTCTGGTGACTTGAGGTGATCCGCAGGAATACTGGCATGTTTCGTTCTTTTTCTCAGTATTGCCGCAGCACAAATGTCTCGGGCCTGCAGATGTTCTCGCACTGGAAACAAAGGCAAAAGCCCTCCATTATTTCAGGCTCTGTTCCAGTCGAAGCCTGCCAGAGAAATCCATGCTGAGGCCACAGGAGATGCAGCGCACCACGCACAACTACTCTACAATTTAACACAAGCCTGAAAGAACCCCCCAGCAGGGGGGGGGGGGGGGGGGGGGGGGGGGGTACAAGGGGGGGGGGGGTACAAGGGGGGGGGGTACAAGTAAGTGGATAGAAAGGAGTGTCGAGCACAATGAAATACAATAAATACAATGTGTTCTCCCCTCATCCTTATCACAGTGTCCTTCTCCTGAGTGTGTTTTCATTCAACCGTATGTTGGAGGAGAGATGTGTACCTATTGTTCAGCTGTTGTGGAATCATAACGCCGCATGCGTTGAGCACGCGTCAGAACGTTCCCTGAACCACTACTTAGCAGACAAAAGTAACGCCTTCGCCTTTTCAGTTGAGAAAACAGGGCAGCGTTTACGCGAAGCACGAGCCCCCCAAAATAAGTTCCGGTTGAAGCCGACTACAACTTCAAATGCCCTCCCCAGACAGGAAGTGACTCCCCTGCAGATGTTGCAACATGAACATATGACAGGCCTGATAGCAGGCCCCAGCGATTACGTCACTTCCCCCTACTCCCTGACTCGATCAGGTGATAACGCATGTACAGCGAGGCGGGAGGGAGGATGGGGGGTGTGGGGGGGGGGGGGGTGAACGAGCCCCTTTATGGCTGCTTCGCCTTATCTCCCTCTGCATACATATACACAATGTATGCGCCAGATGGTCTGAAGCGCAGCGCCACTCGCGCTGCCACTTAAGCACGTCTTTGTGCTCGCGTATAAATCAATGCATTAACTACCAGAATAAATGTCGCGCGGACTGTGTTTGATTGATCCCCGAGTGATGCATAAAATCATAAAGCGAGAGAGATAGTTAACACCCGCAGGACAACGTAGGCCTGCTCAGGCGTGAGTGCCATTAAATCTGTCACGACGAGTGCTCTTTACTCTGCTCTCTGAAGCTTTTCCATCAACAAACAGTAAACCACAGACAGTAGCAAATACATTCAAATACCTCACAAATGACTGAGCATATTGTTCTATACTTTTTTTCTGGTCCTCACTATGGTTTGAAAGTTATTAAGTGTATACTTCTCCTACACACAGTTATCAATGATTCAATTACTACAAAAACAGAGCCATTCACATTGATCATACTACATACACTACTTATTCCGAGGCTCAAAAGAATAATGGCGTTCGATATTTGTCTTGAGTAAGACACCGCTGCGCCCTAGTGGATGAATGAAGGAATGGCAGCTCCGTGTTGAAGGCCAAGGACTTGAGGAAAGCACTGTCGCTGGAGAGGCAGACAATAGAGGAAACATGAGCCTCCCACAGCTTCTTCCTCTGCATCACAATCCATTGGAACCCTGGACACAACTGGGACTATCACGTCACATTCTGTGGTGTGTGTGTGTGCGTGTGCGTGTGTGTGTGCGTGTAGGCAGGAGTGACTGAAGCGATGATCTCCATCGTGAAACACAATATGGCATGCGTGCCTGTGTGTACGGGTGTGATACTACACGACAGCCTGACGAGTCGAATCCTTCACTGAAACGCAGTCGACAGTACCGTTTTCAGGATCATGCTAAGGTCTGTGACAGAGTTGTAAAAGCCGTCCAGTATCACAACGGATCAACGCCTACTACAACAGAGAACTGAGGTGTTGACGGGAACATCTTAGATGTAACACTGGCAACACATGCTATACTCTATATTCTCATTTGGCTTGCCTGCCGTCTGGTCTGTTTGGCTTTCACAGACAGTTAACATTGACCTGTCTCTCTTCAGACTCACACATCCAGAGTTCTTTATATAGATGTGCTGGTGCTGGAATGGGGCTATGTGTCAGGGGGTTGATGATGGGTCGTTTTCCAACAAGGGATCTAATATTAGCCCCGGGGGAAAGAACACGACTGGACTCGATGACCTAGTCCAACCGCACAAACTCCTCTGGACCCTACAGTTGCCTGCCAGATAGCTTTCCTTTTTTTTGTGCTGGTGTGTGTGTGTGTGTCCAGCTTCCACTTGGTGTTTTGATTAAGAAGGTGAGTTGTAAATGACTTTCTTCACTGATTGCTTTTGGGCTTGCATATATGTCTTTTAGATTATTTGAAGAAGGTTATGTTGGGGAGGTGCAAGATGCAACTGTTAAATAGCCATATGACCTCATTCTAACACATATGCCATATGACCTCATTCTAACACAAATGGATAGGGATAATCGCTCAGCCTTGGTTTTGAATTCTTTGAAAAACAACCAAAATGTCACGGAAAGCATTCGGATGTTTTGACCACTTTCACTGCTCTGTTCCGTGTCCCACAACAGGGGAACCACAGAACATAGCCACGGTGTTGCTCTCTACTTGCAGGTGAGTCATTCATGCGGTCTTAACATCCATAAGAGGATGACTAAGAGCTCTCGGGCCCAACCTGTGGATGAGGAGCTGCACTGATGCTAAACACCCACCTGGGAGAGAAAGCAGGATGTGTCAGTCTGAGGAGCCCGAGAGGTCGCATGGGGTCGCCAGCTCTGACCCTCTGGTGAGAGAGGCCTACCTGATGGCCCACGACTACATCGACTACGTCACCGCGGGGTCGGGCGGCCGCGTGGCTCCGCCCCCCACCGCCTGCGCCGCGGCCCTGCGTCACGCTGGCGACGAGCTCCTCGTCCGCTTCCCCATCTTCTTCAGGCGCTGGCCGCGCGTCTTCCAGGACGTGACCGAGGCCTCGGCCTGCCCCATGCTCATGGCCATCCTGGACGAGCACTTTGCCCCCACGACCTCTGGGGGGCGCCAGAGAGAGCTGGCCTGGAGCGCAGTGTTGTCGGTCTATGTACTGGCCGGCCAGATGGCCCTGCACTGCCGTGACAGGGGCATGGTGACGGTCCTGCCCCAGCTGAAGGAGAGTGTGGGCAGCTACGTGGAGAGGGTAATCTGCCCGGAGATAAGAGACAGGGGTGGCTGGGTGAGTCATCCCATGTTGGTGCAAGGTTCCCTTAGTTCAAACTGATAACAGATATCACTGTTCCGTTTACAAACCTGGAATCGATGACCATATCATTTGTTTATCTTATGATCTGCATTTTCATGAAGTATTTCTGCCCTTGACAGACCGGCTTTGTAAGTCGCTTCGGGCGAAAGCAGAACTTGGAGGGTCAGGTGAAGAAAGTGTGTTGTTGGACACTACTCCTGTTGGCCACAAGTATCCTCACCTACTTCCTGTGGAAAAGAAGAATGTCTTAAACAACAGCCCCACCTAGTGATCAGCATGAGTCGTGTTAAAAAACATATGCAGTAGATGTAGTTCTTTCTAGAAGGATCAAGAGATGGTTTTCCGCACATGTGGTTGTCATGAATTTGTTGTAATAAAGTTTACATTATATTGTCCATACAGGATGCACAACGGTTCATTCCTCACAAAGAATATTATTCCTCTGTAATGCATCTTGTGAAATGTTACAAGTTATGAAGCCACGGCCAGAAAGGTTTCAAACTCGACTTACTAGCAGACCAATGTTATCTAAACAGTATATAGTGCAAACATCAGCATTCATGACATTTACGGAAGTGAAAGAGAAGGCGTGTGTACGTTCCTCATTTGATTACGCAAATGACCGCATCCCACTAGATGTGGACTTTACATTTAGTCATGTGGTTTCAACATCCTGCAAACTCATCCATCAAAGAACATTCCAAAAGAGAAACCATACCAACTTAAGACACTGGTATAGTTACTTTTTGCTTTTAAAATTTGCTAACTCGGTTTTAGATCAGACAAGGAATCTCTGGTGTGTGTTCAAAACCCATTTTGAGTGCCAAGAGCTCAGCTCACTAATCTGAAACCAGAGGCCTTGCATAAACTGCCAAATCCTTAAGCTATTCCTCAGACCACTAGCACATGACTGTGCTCAAGCATCAAAAGTAGTAAACAAGGTATTTTCACCTTCACTGCAGCACTGAATCCTGTCCCTTAAGAGATTGCCTCGGAACATTTAGAAGTGAATTGAAACTCGTACCATAGGACTTTTTTAAAACAAAAGAATTTTATTGACACGCATCTGTACAGACGAGAAATGACAGCAATAGGTGACAGAACAAAAAGGACAGAAAAATGAAACACTGGAAAGATCAACTGACAGGTCAGTGTTACGCAGACCAAGAACAGAAGACACATTTAGGCGAGCTCCTCTTCTCCCTCCTCCTCGAACTCGCCCTCCTCCTCCGCGGTGGCGTCTTGGTACTGCTGGTACTCAGACACCAGGTCGTTCATGTTGCTCTCCGCCTCGGTGAACTCCATCTCATCCATGCCCTCGCCCGTGTACCAGTGGAGGAAAGCCTTGCGCCTGAACATGGCGGTGAACTGCTCGGAGATGCGCTTGAACAGCTCCTGGATGGCCGTGCTGTTGCCGATGAAGGTGGCGGCCATCTTGAGGCCTCGGGGAGGGATGTCGCACACGGCCGTCTTCACGTTGTTGGGGATCCATTCCACGAAGTAGCTGCTGTTCTTGTTCTGCACGTTCAGCATCTGCTCGTCCACCTCCTTCATGGACATGCGGCCGCGGAAGATGGCCGCCACGGTGAGGTAGCGCCCGTGGCGGGGGTCGCAGGCCGCCATCATGTTCTTGGCGTCGAACATCTGCTGGGTGAGCTCGGGCACGGTGAGGGAGCGGTACTGCTGGCTCCCCCTGCTGGTGAGGGGCGCGAAGCCGGGCATGAAGAAGTGCAGGCGGGGGAAGGGCACCATGTTGACGGCCAGCTTGCGGAGGTCGGCGTTGAGCTGTCCTGGGAACCTGAGGCAGGTGGTGACCCCGCTCATTGTGGCCGAGACCAGGTGATTGAGGTCGCCGTACGAGGGTGTCGTGAGTTTGAGGGTGCGGAAGCAGATGTCGTAGAGGGCCTCGTTGTCGATGCAGTAGGTCTCGTCTGTGTTCTCTACCAGCTGGTGGACTGACAGGGTGGCGTTGTAGGGCTCGACGACAGTGTCGGATACTTTGGGAGAGGGCACCACGCTGAAGGTGTTCATGATGCGGTCGGGGTACTCTTCGCGGATCTTGCTGATGAGCAGGGTGCCCATGCCTGAGCCGGTGCCCCCGCCCAGGGAGTGGGTGAGCTGGAAGCCCTGGAGACAGTCACAGCTCTCTGCCTCTTTCCTCACCACGTCCAGGACCGAGTCCACCAGCTCCGCTCCCTCTGTGTAATGGCCCTTGGCCCAGTTGTTTCCTGCCCCGCTCTGACCTGAAGAGACAAGAACGTACATTTGACTCGTTTAGCAGACGAGGATCCAAAGCCACGTTCAAATGGTGCACTTAGAAAGTACGGTGTAAATCATTTTTGTCCAGCTTGACAGGCTACATGGTTGGATGGAGCCTAAAAAAAACGGTAAAGATGGATAGGGGGAGGGAGAGTCTTACCAAAGACAAAGTTATCTGGTCTAAAGACCTGACCGAAGGGTCCGGATCTCACTGAGTCCATAGTCCCTGGCTCCAAGTCCACAAGCACAGCACGGGGAACGTATTTTCCACCTAAGCAACAAGGGCACAAGAAAAGCCTGAATATGGTTTGCAACTCAGCCCAGCACACAAACCAGACATATGCACTGACTGGATTATTTAATACATGCATTCAACCATAGCACGACAACCATGTGTTTACCTGAGGCTTCATTATAGTACACGTTGATCCTGTCCAGCTGCAGGTCACTGTCTCCATGGTAGGTGCCAGTAGGGTCAATGCCATGCTCATCACTGATCACCTCCCAGAACTGGAAAAGGAAAAGTTTATTCAAAGGACAGTTAATTGCATTGCATGTTTAAATTCATTGTTTCATAAAATAGAGCATTTCATAATTTGAAATCTTTTTTTATGGATGTGGCCTCCGACTGGGACCAATATTACAATAAATATATATATGATTCCGCGCGAGCGGCATACACTCCGATTGGCCACAAGCCATCAGCTATAATTTAAAAAATTTGACCACGTCACTTAAATGTAGCACCACCCACTTCCGCTAGAAAACCGGGCGCGGTGCGCGCTCATGAATGGCAAGAGAGTAGGCCTAGATTGTAAATTGCACCCACAAAAATATGAATAATTTGCAAAAACACTACGAAAATGAGGTCATTGTTTTGTTTTGTTTCAAAACGATCTTAGACTAGCAATTCAATTACAACATTTAACTACATAACTCCGAGTTTTGGCGCATTGCAGTAGGCCGCATAAATGAAGACAGTCGTGATCTTGTAAAAAATTGTCTTAAATCACAAAAAAAAAAAAACTTATCGGTGTTTTTTTTTTTTTTTTTTTTTTTTTTACAAATACACAAATATTAGATAAGCAATTTGTTTATGGTTGGATATAAGATCTACAAGCTACAAGATAACCAAAGACAATGAAACTCCAGAGAAAAAACAACCAATTAAAATCTTAAAATATACTACACCCTACCAATTTAATATTGCCCAGAGATACACTTTCAAAATAAATAATTGAGCATAATCAATCAAAAATTGCAATTTGGGTGTGGTTTCAGAGACAAAGAAGTGACAGCAAGGCAATATGAACTAGGCCTATGTATTGCAAGATCGTATTTAGATTTCCTTGAAATACGGAACTACAAACCTTTGCTCCGATCTGGTTTCCACACTGTCCAGCTTGGAGATGCACAATTTCCCTCATTTTGTCTTTCGAGGTAGAGCAATTACTGCACTGACAACACACTGAGCAGACTTTCTGAGAATGCGCGAAAGAATGGATTCTCAAAATATATATGTGGAGTTTAGTGCCCGCCCTTTGAGTTATCTGCAGCCATTGGCTAATACATGGAAAAAAACGTTAATAGACGTACTTTTAGGCCAATGGTATTTGTCAAGGATAAATCCTATTGGCTTTCTCCGTCGGTCATTCAAATTGATCTCAAACGTGTGATTTAGCCATCTAATGTCCTACTTTATGTATGGCGAATAAGACATTGTATTGATTTATAACTTTTCTTCCTACTCATAGTTAGGATGTGACTACTTCAAAGACAATGAAATGTTCATTTAATTGCCTAACTGTACAGATTCATGGTGGTTTCTAAAGTAAAGATCAACAATAAGTATCATCACAGACTCATATCCACGTGGCTTATTATTAACATCCCGGTTCACGGTTGCAATTTATAGCTTTGTGTAAAGATACAATGATAAGGAAATCAACGATGGCTACATTTTGTTTACAAACAGGTCTGTTAAAGATCATAACACAAGCTATCGAGGTATCGTTTATTCAGCGTGTTTGGAAAAAGCAGAGTAGGTATCGTTTGCCTTCCTGTGGCAAGATGATATGACAAAGCTGTATCATAATTGACAGTACCATTGAATATTTATCATGAACTTCAGTGTGGACCCGGTTAGATCATGCCATCCTGTGTTGCTTTAATGCTATGAGTTTGGGATACTCCCTTTTTGCGCATTATGAAACATGGCTGACTGGGCGGTCAGGCGCTCCGGCGATAGCTCCTCCCATCCAGACTGTGGAAAAGGCAACATGGTTTAACGTGACATACTCTGAACTCTGAACTTCAAATCCAGTGCAATCTCAAAACAAATAGTTGCATGAGATTAAAAAAAGAAAGCTAATCATTATAAATAAATCCCATGGCTATCATCGGTAGGCCTGTAGCTTGGAGTAATGACATCAGAACTAAAGCCTATACTGTATGAGAAAGTTGTCACGTAGCCTGTGCTGTTTCGTATACAACCATACTGTGCCAAATCATGAAAGTCACCACAGGGCATAGCCAGAGGAGAGTGGCACAAATTTGTGACCACCAGTGCAGGAATGAGGGCAGGGAAGTTTAATAATAGGTAATCTGGGACTACCAGGGTAGAATGTGACTGTGGGCACAGTTGCTGAGCTGCTGAGGCCTGGCAGAGGAGGACAGCCACCATGGTATTAGTTACTGAGTTCTCCGCTGTGAACAATCGCACTCTCTCACCAGCCTGACTAGGTCTTACCCAGACCTGATTACTGTTTGTGTCCCAGGCATTTTCATGTAGATCAGTCCTACAGCTCATGGAAAGGAGTGGATGCGTCCTGGGCTGGATGAATGGCTGCTCTAATACAAAAGCCTCTAGTTTGCATCAGTATAGAGAATGCTTCCATGTAACCTCACAGCATGTTGATACTGCAGGTTGCGCTCAGCATAACTGGGTCGGGTTCTTGTTCCCTGCTCCCAGTCCCACAGAGAGCACACAATGGCTGTGCTGTTTCCTGTGGCCAGACCAGGAGGGTGTATGTAGGAGGGGAGGGGTTACGCAAAATGAAGTGACAAACTCGATCAACTAACAGGCTCGCTTCTCTGAAACAGTATCGGACTGCCACTTCAGTTGGTTACGGAAGCCACTAGTTTTAATAACTAAAGATGGCAGCAAGACAAGTGTGTGAGTCGGGGCTTTCGCAGAGGAACAGTGGTGGGGGTTCCCTCCCTGAGCCAACAGAAGGGCAGACAAAAGAAATAAATCACAAAGACTTCTTCATGAATGACAAACCACATCTACAGCTTGCTACAGTCTCACCCTGCCCCTCTTCCACAGCCTAACCCTCCACCGAACAGTCACGTATTCACTTCTTGTCCACATCATATGACGTGTTCAAATCGCAGTAGCGATAGAAAGACAATAGACAGCACTGGGACTGCCTGCCTTTGATCTGAACTGTTTCTATTTCTCTGCAGCAGCTGTTACACTGCAATGGATAAATAATTCATTTTACAGAGAGGAATGCAGCCGGACTAAACTATAGTAAATGGTTTGTTGCGTGAGGATGAGTGATGTTGACAAGCTAAGCAGACCAAATGTGCATCAGTATAAAAGGCTCTCATGCTGACCTGCATATGCCCTTTATCTTATGATGATGCAATTTTCCCTAAATTGACCATTATATGTTACCTTGTTATCTGCTTACAGTAACACTCGGCTCGTCCTCCTAGTGCTTCCAGAAGCGCTACGGCAAACGGTCATTTTATGACTCAGCAAAGCTTCCCTGACTACTTCAGCTGGCTTCTCTAATTCAGCTCACGTTGCAGTGTTATAAAAATTCACATCCCTAGTTTGTTTATTTTTATGACGATAAGGATCATTTCCTTTACATATGTTTATACTGTAAATGAAGTGTCATAAAGCTATTTACAATAATATATCTAGCTTGTGAATGACATTGCCCCGCCCTAGTTATCTTTAAGAGAAAAAGATCACCCTTTGGAGCTATATCAGTGCCTTTTGAAAACAAAAATAAATATACTGTATATAGATTATTCATATACAGTACATTACACATAATAATACTACAATGAAATGAGCTGTATTAGATTTGTAAAGACTTGTACAGTATGTGCAGACAGTGGATTTGTATGGGAGTGTGTGGGGGATGGGCAAGTATGGAGAGGCAGGTGCTAGACAGGAACAGCTGAGTCTTGCACTGATCATGCACAGTCTGCCTCCGGAGGGAAGCCAGTGATTCCGACTTAGATCAGGTTACTCTCCACGGCATTCACATTCAAGAGCCCCAGGAGCTGTGGTAGAACACCTACATGTGCCTTCTCGGCTACGCATCCCCAGACTGAAACCTATAGCGTGCCGTACGTGAATGGGATGCGATCCCTGTCAGATGGAAGCGGAAGGGCAGTTGGCCCCCCAAGTTTTTGATCAATATTGGATCGGGTGAATGTATCTTCACATTGATTTGTTGTACGCGTCCGTGCCTTTAAGGCTGAATCGCTGTCCCCAGGGGAACAGTCTCCTGGGAGAACAGGCAGGAGGCACAGCTGATGCTAATGCTGCCAGACACTCTGCACCAGACAATGCACAGCCACCGCCCAGCCCCCTGACAGGGATGATAGTCAGTCAGCTGTGCCGGCTGACATCCACCAATGTAAGACTCAGCCAAACGGGCTATCAGGTTGCACAAATATACACGGGCTGGTCATGTAGTGCCGCTGTTGACTCAGTGGATGGGGGGTTTTACACGGATGAGAATGGGTGTGGTGGAAGAGGGAGAGTTATGGATTGAGGATGCTTACACAATGTGGGCATGGTGAATGTGATGAACAACAATGGACTCCACATGTCGATGTATGGTCTTCTAGATTTTGGATTGGTGGAATAAATCTTGATTGTGAAATTCATTGTGAAAATTGATTGAAGTTGTACAACCAAGCATCTGATTAGTTGAGAGCAAACAGGAGTCTGTAGCAGATGCAGCCATAAGGACCTAGCTCCTTAAAACAGCTCCCCAGTAGAGGGCACCAGTGGTGTAGTGTACAGTAGGTTGAGTTAAAACCCCAGTTTACCTATAGCCATGATATTGACGTACGTGTCATTGTGTACAGTGCAAGTACAGAACCCAGTGACGACCAAGTTGAAACTCATATAAAATACAATAGCAGAGCGATGTACATTTACATTTAGTCATTTAGCAGACGCTCTTATCCAGAGCGACTTACAGTAAGTACAGGGACATTCCCCTGAGGCAAGTAGGGTGAAGTGCCTTGCCCAAGGACACAACGTCAGTTTGCATGACCGGGAATCGAACTGGCAACCTTCGGATTACTAGCCCGACTCCCTCACCGCTCAGCCAACCGACTCCAAAGACTTAAATATATATGTTCTGTAGAGCACTTATCCGCCCAAGTACCTCTATAAAATCTACAATGTGTGCCAAAATAATACATCCTGACAAGCCATGCTGATCAATTTGATCTATAAGGCCAGCATGTGATCTCTGACACGACTAATGTCTTCCTTATCTGCCTTCGATGTTGTGTGCGGCTGGTTTGGTCTGAAGATAACCACGCCCCTCTCGTTTGCATCTGAGATCGGAAATAAATACAGTACAGAAATAAATGTGGTGTGGAAATAAATGTGGTGTGGAAATATATGTGGAAATAAATGTGGTGTGTAAAAGTCTCAAAAAATAAATAAATGTGGTATTAGGAAATAAAAGTCCCATGAAATAAATAAATGTTGTCTTTACAAAAATGTCATTTTGAAATAAATTAATGTATTTATTTATTGATGTTGGTAAATGGATTCAGCTATATAATTATATAATGCTATAATTATATATTTATTGCCATCTTTTTTTTATTTCAGAATTTATTTCATAGCCATATTTATTTATGTATGTATTTATCTATTTATTTAACTCGGCGTTCCATAACTGTCACGTGTGAAATGTTTATAATTATTTTCTATAATCTTGGAGACTAAAATGACGAGAGAAAATCAAAAGAGATGCTCAGTGTGTCTCTTGTGGCCCTGTAGTGTAACTATGGTAACTTCAGGCCAACTTGTGCAGGCAGCCATTTCTGCTCAGTCGCACAACCATGCTTTCCACTACCACATCTCATGGAGTACACTGCCATCTCCTGGTTGTTTACGGTGATAACGTAATTGCAAACCAATTATTTAAAGTCCATTGAATAATATTGGGTAAGTGTATTGAATGTGGATGCAGTAAATGATCAAAGGTCCGTTGAAATACGACTCATGAAATCACAAGTGTTGGCAAAATATGATGAAATCTTTAATTTTCATAAAGAATATACAAAAACATGACTGTAGCTTACATTGTTGAGACATGGTAAAGGATATTGTAGAACAGATATACATAGCATGATAATGACAGAAAAGTTTGATTCAGAGAGGTATAGTCAACTTTCTACAGCAGGGTGCATGATGATTTGATGGAGTTGCCCTCACTTGGGTTCTTCCCACCGCCACCAGTCCCTTTGCTAGCTGTAAAATGCACAGCTTTTATGCTGGAAAATGATAACAAAGAACTGTGAGGCTTTTGCCTGCTGACAAAAGCAAAGCTGGACCACAACAAGAGTAGTTTGGAATTCAGATATCGCACGTGCACAAACAGTTACCCATTCCAACAGTAGTCCAAAAAACGTTGACATGCAAATCATTATTTCCCAAATGTTAGCATAGATAAATATGGAAGGCAAAGGACAGGTAGAGTACATAGATTAGTTACCTAGGGGAAGGACGTTGTTCTCAAAGTAGCCTGGCATGTTCATGTTTCCTGCTGGGCTGTACTGCCCCACCACGAAGATGTTGTTCCCATCAGATGCCAGGCCCACTCCTACCTGAGTGCTCTCCTTCCACACAACCTGGGTGAAATGACCTGGGGGAGCCACGGCAACAGCAAGCAGGACACATCAAACTCCACAGATCCCTGTCAGTTATGTCACTTATGTGAATCGCACCGACGTCATTTGATTATTTGAACCACGGAGCTCACTAGTGTAAAGTGGGGTACACAAGCACAAGGTTTACCAGTGTTGGAGCCGAATCTTGCTTGTGCGAAATTGTAGTCTTTGATCTCACTGTACCAGCTGTCAACTGCTTCCTTGCCTATAAAACACAGAAAAGGGTGCATGTTATTGGGGTTATCATGTCCACACAGCAGTATCCACTTTATCAGTCATCTTCAAATTGAAGCCAATAACAAAGAAGCATCTGTCTGTACAGGCACTAATTTACTAATTCATCATCAAGTTCTCCTGATTAAAGTCTTAAGGAATGAGGACTAACCAGTCAAGGTTTTAGGCGCGGAGCTCCATGCAAAATAGAGGTTTTCTCCTTTGTCTGTGGTGCTGTGTTGCAGGGTTTTGATGGAGACCAGGTGGTCGGCCCACTTCTGAGCGGAGGCTGATAGTTCGCTGCTGAGCGTCAGGGAGGCTGTGTTGTGCTTCTGTCTGTATGCGTTGTGAGTGTCCAGGAACTCTTTCTGAAAGCTCGCACCTGCAAAGTGTTGGAACGTGTAGGTTTGTACACGTAAATACAAGCACACGCACTTACTGATTCCTCTTTTTACTTTTGATATTGATGTTAGGACGTTTACATTTACATTTAGTCATTTATCAGACGCTCTTATCCAGAGCGACTTACAGCTAGTGCTTTGCCCAAGGACACAACGTCATGTGGCACGGCCAGGAATCGAACCAGCGACCTTCTGGTTTCTAGCCCGATTCTCTAACCGCTCAGCCACCTGACTCTCTTATGTTTATTGCTGTGTATGATGTTTCTCTATTGGGTGAATCTAAACAATACATCAAATAATGTTGGATTAATATCCAATTTATATATGGATATATTGGATACGGAGAAGATGTGTGGAACACTTACTTGCCATAGTAGCTGGGGTCTTAAATGCTGAAAACAAATTAAGGAAATTAAAATTATTAATAATTGCATACATTTTTTAATAATATTTTTAATATCATTCTAGAATACCATCATCAATCAGCTAGAAACCAGTACAATGATTGTCTAATTGAATGGAGAGAGTGATGCTCAAACAACGGCAAGCAAATGAACATTTTTTTACAATAATAAAAATTCCAATTCCACTCTCACCTGTTTACTGGAAAGATACTGGTTGTCCTTAACCCTGTTTGTCTGTCCTGTCACCTGGTTCTTGTGGATGCTGAGCCAACTTGTAAGGTGGCCTTATATACAGGCAGTGGTTGGGATGGTCCTCTTCCTGCTTGATGCAAGCGTAGGAGGGAACACACTCTACACCCAGCAATTATCCTGTCACTGCACATCTACGTTTCATGAGTGTGGAAGATAATGTGAAGCACTTAGCAGTGCTCTTTGTCTCATAGAGTATCGGTCATTTAGAAACTATCTCCTTTGTTACTTTGCAAAGTCATTATCAATATTGTATGGTAGAATACAGGTTTGTCTGTAAGATGTTGAAACTGTTTTGCTCTCTTCAGGTTTAAACCTGATAGGAATTAGGGTTAGGTTGTTGATCTGTCTGAGTGAAAATTGTGTAATTTGTTGTAACTTGAGATGGGACATGGAACAGGACCTGATCGTATGTTTCTCAGTCCTGCTAATACAGATCATTTTTGTGACTAAAGATTTTCATCTGATTCCATCAGTCAGATTGTGCAGAGTGTGGAGACTGTCAGTAATTGTGGAGTCCGAAAAAAAATTATATAACTTTATATATTTTTTTTTTGGACTTGGTTCACAGCCAACCCTGTTTATCAACCCACTTATTCCTTTTCACCATCCCACACTGCTGGCCTGCAGACACCAGTCCTAATGAGCAATAACTGAAGTAAAATATCTAGAAAGTAGGACTTCAAAAGCACATGGTGTTCATTAGCGGTTTGTAAAACGCTTCCTGTCTGGTGCCATAACGCTGGAATAGGTTGACTTCAAATGCAGCAAAAGCCTCATTAATCATGACAGGATGATTCATTATCACTTACTGCTCAGTGTTGATGAGCGCATCTTCATTTGAACGATAGGGTGCATCACCCAAAGTTGTGGTAAAAAGACAACAAATAAGGTAACACTGTAACCTGCACAGTTTTGGACAAGTGAGTCACGTAACAACTCTTGTGTACATATGCCTTTTCCAAGACTGACCAGATTATGCATGACTGGATAGGCTGATTTGCATAAAGGAGGAAACAGGTTGTAACCTGTGCCAGAAAGGATATTCTTTACCTAGGAATCTTATTTTCATCCTGCATCACACGCACATGACCCAAACACACATAACATGAGGGTGGTTGCAGACCGATACTGTTACTTTTATCACAACAGGACAAACTTGTTATTTATTGTTATGCGTCATTTGACAGGCATTGTTGTTTATGTCAAGGTAAGACAAAGCAAGTTTATTTGTATAGCACATTTCAACAACAAGGCAATTCAAAGTGCTTCACATAAAACAATTAAAAGCATCATAACATAATGTAAAAATAAAACAAGATTTAAAAACAATTAAGAACATTCAATACGACATTAAAAACTGTCAAAAAGCAAGAAATAAAATAAAAGCTGCAGTGCAGCCAACACATTTCTTACATATTTTAGACTCAACAAGCCATTTTAAGCCCTTAGGCTATGCTTTGATGTAAATGCAAATGTAAGCAATGCATAGGACCAGCCTGGGGTCTCCATAAAAGACGGAACTGTTCGTGGAGAAAGTACATTGAACATGAAAGTACATGTGAAAATATGGCCTTATAAAACAGAACCAAACTGACATTATTTAATGTGGCATTTGATTTCACCAACTCCTGAGAAACTGCTGTCTCATTTGTACTGTAGCTGGTGCCTTTAACTTTACATAGGGGACTACAAAGACATTCTTGAAGTCCAATAAAAACGTACCTGCTATTTACCAGCAGCATTTCTCAATGCATAGAGAGACAAGTCTACTCTATAAGCCTAGTCAACCTTGACAATCTGATGGCAACTTTATGGCAGCCTAGAGGCAATGAGTGGGTGGGTTAGAGGGATGCAGACAAACATGAAAAAAACAGATAGGGTGTGCAACAAAAATATGCAGGCAGTTTGTTTTGACTACAGTAAAGCAATGATGTGGCAGGGTGTTAGTATAAAATACCATAAGAACATGTTGGTACCAAGATAATGTGAAATCACATTTCAGACCATAAACAGATAAATATCTAACATGTGCTTTAGCCAACCCTAGTGGTTACTATAACAGCATGTTGTAACTTGTTTCCTGTAGTGCATTGAAGTGGATATATTCTTTAATCAAACTAGTCAAATTGTTTGTTTAAAAACAAACAAACGCGAGTTTGGCTCTACACACACTGATATGTTGGTTGTGCACTGTCAATAAGCACATATTCAGGCCTACATGCTGTAACACATACATCAGTGCTGTTTAATAATTGACCTTTCTAATACAGCCATCCTTTGCATAATGTCACGTGTATCTTTAACTGATTTACCACTCACTGATCCCTTCACTTATTTACAATCTAGAAGCGTACGGGAACGAGATTCATTCATCAAAGAATCAGAGACCAAAATAATTTGACAAACATTATACAGTTCCACGGAGTTCGTACTCGAATGGATTACGAGGTAGGCTTACAAATAATGATTGTTTCGATTTTGCTCTAGACTTCGGTTCTGACATCACGATTATGAGATGGCAGGAATCACCAATGATAGTCAAACGCCGTAAAAAAAACACGGAAGAGAAATGACGAGAAAAACGCTCATAACTGTAAACTGGGTTGCGCAAGTCATTTATGAACGTTACACGTTGTGCTTAAAACAGCCTAGGAACCCGATATTACCAGTTTGGTATCTCTAATGTCCCTTGCCATTCCGCTGCACAATTAAGCAGCTCTCGTAGTCGTCTGTTAAACATGCATTGACAGCATTTGTAACGATGCATTTAACCGTTGATTAACTCATTACTTATTATGGCAATGTCAGTCGCTCTGAGACGAACTAAAGGTTTTCACGTGCGTATTCCTTCCTGTGAATAAAATACCTGTCCAGCCTGAGTAGTCTACAGTATGACGTTTTCTTTTCTCCAAGATTCTCTATTGTTAATATACTCTCTTGTGATTGAGTAATTGAGATTGTAGTTTACAGCTATGTCCTAACCTACTTGAGGTCTATTTATGCTTCCATGTGTTATTAGATCAAGATAGTAGGAATTTGTGTCATATATGCAAAGTCCGTTATCATTGTATCCTCATGTTCAACCAGTAGCTAGAGTCGATGTCCCTCGATCTGGTCCTGTGATGTTCTGCTACCGGTTCTACTCTATTTTCTCCGGGTGTTTGTGCACAGGAGGCAGTGTGTGTTCTCAACACCTTGCAGACCAATGCCAGTGTTCTGGAACAAGTACGCAGGGAGAACGTGCCGGAGTTGCAGCTCCAGGCAATGCGCGGTTTCCTCCATCGTACAGGGCTCACGGTACGTCCCAATTCCCCTCTGGCACACTGTTAACACGACTACACATTGGCACTTCAAGATGTTATGGATGAGTTCAGTATTTGTATCTCGCTTCCCACCTGGTGGCTTAGTCTATTGTTTGCTACTTTGAGGTTCTTAGGAAGTGACCGGGGTTCACCTTTCTGTGTTTCTTCTGCTGTTTCAGGTGGAGCAACTGGATGAGCTCAACATGATCCATGTGACAGGGACAAAGGGAAAGGTGGCCGTGGTTTACTACAAACACTCCTCACATTTCAGAGGCCACTTCCTGTTTCGGATGCAGTCGTAATAATGCCAGTGTTCTATCTTTCAGGGATCAACATGTGCATTTACTGACAAAATTCTCAGTAACTACGGCTTTCGAACAGGTTTTTACAGGTACGCTGAATGATGGAGTTATCTGTAACTGTAAACATACTGATAATTTGGTGTAGGATTTAACATTATCACCATATACCAACTTGTCAGTCTACCTTGTAGCTGGCTGTGTATACAGGGAAACACTGCTGGGTGAACTTTGACTTTCTGACTGTTCAACTATGGAATGATTAACCTGACTACATCAAAAGGACTATCTCCTGCAACACTGCAAGCTAACCTTGGGCTTGTTTTGGGAAGGGGTAAAAAGGGGTAAAAAAAAAAGTTTACAAGTTTGTTTGAGGTTTGATTGTGTAAGTGTGTTAAACCTTCAGCACCTTCCCCACAAAGATAGTGTGTCAGTTACAGTTCCGAAGAATTTCTGCTCGTCTGGTTTTACAATGTTGACTGTGATCTTGTCTTTCCTATGAATTTCAGCTCTCCACACTTGGTTCAAGTGAGGGAAAGAATACGCATCAATGGGCAGCCAATCAGCAAAGACCTTTTCACCAAATACTTCTGGGAGGTTTACACACAATTAGATGCTACAAAGGTACTTCTTTCATAAAAAGGAGTAGCTGTAGCTGTTTAGGGCTCCTTTAAGACAAAAAACATGTCGTATTTGTTTACAGTCCATTCTGCAACAGGCATCTCTGAATGTAGTTCTTGTCTATGATTGCAAACATGATCTGCCTGCTTATGGGTAATGATTTGGACATGAAGTTGGTGTGAGGGATTAGTCTGTTTTTCATATCTTACTGACCCCACCTCCTTTTTGTCGATCTCCAGGGTTGCCATGGAGACCGAATGCCCGCCTATTTCCGCTTCCTCACCCTCCTGGCGTTCCATGTGTTCATGCAGGAGAAGGTGGGCTTCATGGGGTCTCGCCCCATGCACATGTGACATGCTAAACATTCGCATCACCTCAGATTGTACAATTATTATACAAAAATGCAGTAATTGAATGTAAAATGTTTACGGTGTTCCCAGCCAACCCTGTTTACAAACCGTCTCGTTCCTTTTCACCATCCCTGGCGCTGGCCTGCAGACACCAGTCCTAATGAGCAATAACTAAAGTAAAATATCTCGAAAGTAGTACTTCAAGAGCACATGGTGTTCATTAGCGGTTTGTAAAACGCTTCCTGTCTGGTGCCATAATGCTGGAGTAGGTTGACTTCAAATGCAGCAAAATGCCTCATCAATAATAACTGAATGGTTCACTCTCGCTTATTGTTTAATGTTGATGATGGCACTTTCATTTGAAAGGTAGGGTTTAGTGGTGGTAAAAAGGCAACAGGTAAGGTACATACAGTTTTGGACTAGAGTCACGAACAACTTTTTTTCTACAGCTGCCTTGTCGGACAGCATTTGCATGGCTGGATTGGCTGATTTGCATGAAGGAGGACACATTTCATCCAGTCCCAAACTTTCTAAATGTTAACTGACATTCCATCCCTAACCCTATGGACCACAGCCACTGCATAGCAAACATACCAAACTCATAAGTGTCACGTAGCATTGCGTAACGCCCCCTCCCCCCCCCCCCCCTCTCTGCGGCTGTAGCCATTCTGAATAGCATTCTTTCTGTAATGCAGGTGGATTTAGCGCTCATTGAAGTTGGGATAGGAGGGGCTTATGACTGTACAAACATTATAAGGTGAGCCTTATAATTACATAATTGCTATTATTATTTCTTAATTCTTTTTGCGGCCATGTCCGTTATCCATTTGTAATTTTCTTATCACTCTTGACATTTGGGCAACAGGAGACCGTGGGTTTGTGGCATCACATCGTTAGGGATTGATCACACCAGCATCCTGGGAGACACCCTAGAGGAGATTGCTTGGCAGAAGGCTGGTATCTTTAAGGTAGGATGCCTGTCCGTTCCATGGTACCGCGATGTAAAACCCATACATACTCGTCCTCTAGCAGAATCCTCCCTGTCTGATAGATGAATCACTAGTCACTAGTCACAGTGAGCAACCCAACCTCCATCCCCAGCCAGGAGTCCCTGCGTTCAGCGTCAGACAGCCCTCCGGACCCATGCAGGTTCTCCACAACCGAGCGTCCGAGATTGGGGTGAGTGTCCGGTCTACTCAGTCCCCAAGTTCCCCTCCGGTGACTCGACATATGCATGCTCCTTAACTCCCCGTGCTGCTGTTGTGCCGTCCCAGTGCTCCCTGAGGGTGTGTCCAGAGCTGGACAGCTACGAGGCTGGAGTCGGACCTCTGAGGCTGGGGCTGGCGGGTCACCAGCAGCGCTGCAACGCTTCCCTGGCCCTGCAGCTCAGCAGGGCCTGGCTGCACAGATACCGACAGCAAGGTGGGTGTGTCCTGAGAGAGAGAGAGACGAGGGGAGAGAGAGGGGAGAGAGAGGGAAGAGAGGGGAAAGAGAGGGGGGAGAGAGAGGGTGAGTACGAGTGAGAGGGGGAGGAAGAGGGAGAGAGGGAGGCAGAGAGAGAGAGAGGGCGAGAGAGATGGAGAGACTGAATTCAAGTGCAGCAGTAGAAAAGTTTTACGTTTTCTGTGGCAGCTTATTGAAAGATAACACTTGGGCCTGATTATAGTGTTTTACAGGCACATCATTATGTGTGTTCTATCTTCCAGATGACACCAAAGCTGCTCCTTCAGTAGAGAACACATTGGCGTCCCAGGCAGAAACTTTCAAGCCCAGTCCTGTCATGATCAAAGGTACAGAGAGGCATATTCTTCTTACATGTTCTCATTTACCTGTAGGAAAATGACCTACAGCAAGGAAAAGTTACAGAGATTCCTTTCAGCACACAGAGAACTGCAGCGACGGCTTCGACGAACACGACACATGCTGACAAGAAACCTTTTTAAAAACACAATAAAAGTCCCCTTTCCTCGGCTTCCCCGTGTCTGTCTGTCTCCTGCTCAGGCCTCCAGGACACAGAGTGGCCAGGCAGGACTCAGACGGTGAGACACGGCCCTGTCACCTACTACCTGGATGGGGCTCATACCTCAGGCAGTATGCAGGCGTGTGTCCAGTGGTTCAGAGAGGAGACAGCGCTGGAGGAGAGAGGTCATAGGTCAGTTCCTGAGACGGTACTGTCCACGTCACGGGCCAATGAAACCTGCTACCAGCCTACAGTTAAATGTTATTGTGTCAGTTCAGTTATCAGTTACAAGTGTGTGTGTGTTTGCTAAACAGAGGCCCTGTGATCAGAGTGTTGCTGTTCAACGCCACGGGAGAGAGAGATTGTGCTGCCATGTTGAAACTTCTAGTGGTGAGTACAGCAGATCCCGAGTCAGATTCGACATGAGACTGTGCTGCTCTAACTATGCAGCTGTGACCAGACTCTGACCCAAGACCAGGCGGCCACCTCACTGTTCTTCTCCTTCTCTTTACCCCAGCCGTGCCAGTTTGATTATGTTGTGTTCTGTCCCAACATCACTGAAACCACCCCAGAGAAAAGTCCAGGTGAGATTTTCCCAGCGTCTTTCCATTACTCTGCTATTTATGTAACGTGACATGATTATTTAATAGATGCGTTACTAGTTGTAGGAAGGTTGCGAGCATTAGTTTTTTTTCCGCCGTTCATGCGTGAACTGAACAGTCTTCTGTCTGTTCCTTGCAGATCAGCAGAATTTCAATGTGTTGCTTGAGAACATACTGACCCGTTGCCTGGACAACCAGCGCAGCTGGCAGAGTCTGAGTGGGCCGGAGACCCAGCAGGGGGTCGCGCTGCGGATCCATGAGCCCCCTCTGGTGGAGAAACCCCGGAATCACACCCTGGTCTTTCCGTGCATCCTCAGCGCCCTCCAGTGGATCAGCCAGGGAAGAGACCCCCTGCTACCGGCGCCTGCAGAGCGAGGGGGCTCTCCTCACCCCCAGACACAGGCAGGTGTCCTGGCTCAGACCGAACCCCTCCGAGAAGCAGCTCATATCTCTGTCCTGATCACGGGCAGTCTGCACCTAGTTGGAGGGGCTCTGAGGCACCTGGACCCATCGCTGGCTGGGTAGAGGCGGCGCACAATCTGACCTGGTTGTCCATGGACGAGGGGGAGAGTCTTAGAGGGTCTAGATGTGTATCATGTTGACACATAAGCTGGAGGGTGTTAAGTAGGCCAGCAGAGGGCGCTAGAGACGCACAGTGTTCGGTCTCAGGGTATTTGTAGGGCCTGTTGTGCCTTTTTGAAACGTTCTCCATGTGATCAGTTTTTATGAATTGAAGTGCCACAGTGTTATCAGGAAGGTTTTCTCTCACATGGGTGTGTCCTGAAAAATATTTGAATCTCGATGAGCCGAAATGTCCACTCTTCGTGAAAAATGTATTCATAAACATGTGAGTTTTAAGCATTGCTTCAACTGACTGCAGCATATGTACACAAATATTGTATATCCAAACCTTCAAAAGCGGTGGCGCTAAACAGAAAAACATGCCCGACTGTCTGCACAGGACATCGTCTCCATATGCCCCCTTGGTGAATTCCCTGCAATGTCTTAGCTAAGCTTACAGACAGACACAATCTTAAAAGCTAAACGGAATGCAATATTTGACCATCAGATTTACCTTCACAACACGGCCAAAGGAAGTCGTCCCTCAATCCCCTTAGCCCTCCTCAAGCCCTTTCATTACTGGAGCATTTGAGGAAGCAGTCATATGGCCTGGGGTGGGTGAGAAAGGGTTAAAGGGGGATGTTTTCGTGGGTTCAGGGTTCTGTCTGGGGGACCATTGTCTCTCTCACTTATTAGCTTGTCGTCGAGATTACCCGCAGACGCAAGGTCACAGGACAGGGGAACACATCAGAGCCCCAACATCTCTTAAATACTTTCCAGAGAAAATATACTTTTGTGTCACGGTTAGAGCGCTGTTGACTGGTCATGGTCGGTCTCAGAGATTTACTCACGATACATTTCACGAACGTAAATACAAAAGTTTCAAACTTTTTCATATTTAAGTTTTGTTATATATATTTTAAATGATTTATAACAATCAGTTAAACAGCTTTAAGACAGCCACCAGTCTGTAGAAGACAAGGACAGTATCACGGCTAGACAACTTCTCTTTCCCCCTCAATGGAGAAACGGCAGAGATTTGGTCATGTATCTGACGCCGCTGCTCTTTAAGAAGATTGCCCCTCTCCAGAATCGGATTACAGGGCCTCTCAGGTCTCTGGATAAAACCTTCCAGAGACCAAAGTGACGCTCTCTCTCCCACCGGCTCATATCTTGGAAGTGTCTACCGCATCACTGCACTGGAGGGGTTGGCAGCACACTGGAGAGAAACACACTTTACCCTCGTAGCCGGATGCAAGAGGGGGTGAGACAACCTCCGTAATGGTGGATTAGCTGTTAAATAAAGTCTGAATGCCCTCCACCCCCCCCCCCCCCCACCACTCCTGACCTGCTGGAGCATTCTTTGTTGACAGAATAAAAAGGAGGGTACTATAAGCCCAGTGAAGGGGGTGGAGGGGTGGGGGGGCGGGGGTAGGTCACAAGACATTGGACCTCTTTGAGATGTCAATGTTATTTAGGGTCAGGCCAAGCGTGAAAAGACGTTGAGATTCGACGCTGCAAGTTTGTGAGTGGGAGGCTGTCTCTCTGTGTGTGTGTGCGTGTGTGTGTGTGTGTAGTCTTCCGAGAGAGACTGTCCAGAGTGGGATGAAGCAGGCAGATTAGGTGCCTCGTAAATTATATCTCACCCCCACCTCCATAAAGATAAGCTGTTTCAGACCACACTTGTAGCTTTTCAAAACGGCAACAAAGAGGTAAAACTGTTAGTAACGTTACCACAAAGTAGTTTACCAGAGACATGCTGATAAGATAAATTGCATTAGCTGCTTGTTTTTGACCAAAATGTCCTGTACACACACTTCCCTGTTACATACAGTGTGTTGCTAGAGCAGGGTGTTACAAAAACAAGCGACCAGGCAGACCTCGGGAACATTTGTTCACAAGTCCGTTCCTCTACACTTTAGCATACAATGCTACATTCATCTGTGCCACTGACTTTACATAAAGGCGTAATCTCGGCAACTCAGGGGGGTGTCTTGGTGTGTGTCCCAAGGTGTGTGTGTTTTAATCACAGCCCTGTGGTGATGTTTGTTTGTCCACAGACCTCTTAGCTTAGAGGGGATTCCTCTCCAAAGCCACCTATGGCTCAGTGGACTGTCCTCGTGGTCCGTATGGTATCACTTGTAAGCTGGAAACACCATAGTCTGCAGACAGATTGGTTGTTATACCAACACTAATCTGGATTGATGTGTTTTTATATTGTGCTTGTTATCTAACCCCCCCCCCCCCCCCACTATGTCCCTGGCACCCTCAGGGTTGTTGTTCTATGCTGGGTCGTATTCTTGTGTTTATATTGTCTGTATTTAAGCAGGATAAGCAGGTGAGATAAAACCCTCCCATCCAAACTTGTATTCCCTGTGAGAAGCAGAGGTAGGCTTGGCTGGGTTTCAGTAAAGTGATTAGTATTCATGGTTTCCTACATGGCAGGGGTGTGTGTGTGTGTGTTTGTGTTTGTGTGTGTGTGTTTGTGGTTTGGGTATCGGATGACTGGATGCAGATCTATAAATCTTACATTCACATATACACTTCCTTGGTCTGGGGGTTTCAGCAAGGCCAGGAAAACTCAGTACAAAGCCTCCAGCCAGCCTTTCCCCTAACCAGACAAAAGGTAAATATTCCACAACAACAACAACAAATTATGATCACATATATTCCAATGATTAGAAAACCCAGGAAGAGTTGGGGTGAAAAGACACGATGAAGCAGCAACTTGTCATTATCTGGGACTGTCTGTGTTCAGACTTCTTTGAGATCTGTCAGTTCTGCGGTCTGTTTCTCTTTTGTCTCGGCTCTGAATGAACGTAGCGATCAGTCAGTCAGAGAGGAATGCAGCCTGATGCCCTGCGGTGCTCCTGTCTGTCTGTCTGTCTGTCTGTCTGGCTGGCTGTCTGGCTGGCTGCTGCAAGCTTGCGTGTGGCTCAGGTTGAATGGAAGGGCCCTATCTTTGCCTTGCGCCCGTGCCAAGTGTTTAATTAAACTCTGAAGCTTCAATCCCGGGCGAGCTGTCGCTAAGCCTGGCGCGAGCTCAGGGCTGCGGGGTGGGGGTGGTAGCGTGGGGGGTGGGGGTAACGGTCCCCCCTGCCACAGGGGGGGCTCAGCAGCCCCGCTAGGTGTTAGAGCGCGCTAGGATACCCCCCCCCCCACCCGATCACAATGGAGCGAGAAAGCCAATGACAGTCCCTCCCCCCCCTCCCTTGTACCCCTCCACCCCAAACCTGGACTGGAACTTCAATCCTACCCATACTACTCTTCAGGGAGTCAGGTGGCTGAGCGGTGAGGGAATCGGGCTAGTAATCCGAAGGTTGCCAGTTCGATTCCCGGTCATGCCAACTGATGTTGTGTCCTTGGGCAAGGCACTTCACCCTACTTGCCTCGGGGGAATGTCCCTGTACTTACTGTAAGTCGCTCTGGATAAGAGCGTCTGCTAAATGACTAAATGTAAATGTCTAAATGTACTAGGGGGCTGCAGGTGTGTGTGTGTGACATTCTAACTTACAGAGATGCATTTGAGGGAAACAGTTCATTCAGGATGTGGTGTTCCAGTCATAAAACAACAGGTGCATTTACTCCGACGACAACGATACGGTCCAGAGGAACTCTCGAAAAGTGAACTAAAGTGGGAGATGGAGGAGGAGGAAAAGAGAGAGGGGAGAGAGAGAGAGACACAGAGTCTGTATCGCGGAGTCCAGTCCACGTTTTGGTGCCTCCCCTCTCTGCTGGGGCGATTACTCTGCCTCCCTCAAGCCAAGCTCCGTCCCCAGTGAGCTCCCTCTCACCCTCACACACACACACACACACTACTGGCCGAGCATGGAGCGTCAGCTAACTTCCAGCTAACTTCCATCAGGACTGTGAGACGATCGTCTGGGCCAGCATGAGGGAAGGAGACCCCGTGGAGTGACCGCCGTTGTAGCCGAGCTGGAAGTTGCGGGTCCCATTCCTCACCATGGAGTTAGGACGGATCCTCTCCAAGTACCAAACAACTCTTCTGGTTACCATGATGATGTTCAAACTGGGTAGGGTGCTATTGGTTTCTTCCCTACTCGAGATGACTGTGTGCGTGTACTGTACAGGTGATGATGTCCGGATGTGCCCGTGTGTGTCTTCACTTACGTTTGGCTTTTTGAGCGCGTGGTGGAATGAGACTGGGCACTGTGAACATCCACATGCAAGAGCTCGGCTAGAGCAGGTGGATGTGGGTTTCCAGACGTGTGTGTGTGTGTGTGTGTGTGTGTGTAGGCTATGAGGACAGTGCTGTAACTAGATGTTAGTAAGTCTTCGCTGGCGGATGCCTGACGGTTGAGCTGCCAGCTGGCAGCCGTTCTGTTTGTAGTTGGTGGTAATCTATTATCTGTGAGTGCAGTGGATTGCTTGCTTAGACCTCAACAGCGTAATTACAGATTAATTCTCAAGGCTACAGGTAACACTGTAAAAAAAAAATATATATGTCATACCAATGTTTTTTTAATTAAAAACTATTCTGTCAAAATAAATCTACAATGTTTTGCAAGAAAAGTATTCAGGTCCAACATTTTTAGGGGGATATTCTTAACCTCAATGTTTTTTTACTGTGTTTTTGGTCGAAAATACAGTCATTTGAGATTTTTGATTCGATTTTCATGTGTCTGTTATCTGTGTGTGCATACACGCAGATAATTCACTAGTAAGCTAAGAGATGAGTGAGATAATTGGCTTGTGTGATTATCAGTCCTTGATGAAAGCAGACAGATCTGAATGAGTGCTGATGTCGGGGTGGATCTGTCAGGGGGGGGGGGGGGGGTGTGTGGGGAGATATAGTCAAGCCCCCCCCCATAATCAAGTGATGACCCATTTTCCCGCGGCCCCACTTGTGGGAAGCGTCTCTCTGAGCAGACGGACGGACAGGATGGCTCGGGGTGGATCGCATGCGGGGGCCATTGTTAACCCGTCGCCACGGATACAGGGCTAAGGGACTGACCACCCTGAAATTTTGGGGGGGTCTTTAACGCTGAATGGCAGATTCGGAGAGAATGGGAGGTGAGGCCTTCTAAACTCAACACGTGCAGGGGGAACATACTGGAGGAAACACTGGGGGGGAAACACATGAGACACATCGCCACGGATACCAGCACGGCCCCTTCAAAGACTACCCGCACTATACACAGACACTTGAAAGGCCGACATCATAACGCAACTAAGACGCGTTTTGTCGGACGTTTTTGCGTGATGCAGCACCTCTCCCCCCGTGGTGCGGCTTTAGACTAGCAACACACCCAGGAGAAAGGACAACACACCCAGGACAAAGGACAACACACCCAGGAGAAAGGACAACACACCCAGGACAAAGGACAACACACCCAGGACAAAGGACAACACTGGCAGCCTGGGACAGCTCCCCGGGGTGACTCATTAGAATTCCGCTTAAGCAGGATGTGTGGGAGAGCCAGGGGCATCCCACCGCTGACTCACCGGCAAGGCTGCGCCAAGCACACTGCACCCGGCCTCGAATGTCGACCCCCCTCAGAGCCGCCTCTTTCTGAGGCTGGTCTCACAACAGGGCCGGGGGAAGCGCTGTAAAGACTCGCTTGAACGTCGCCACGCACTCACACACTTGAGCGCATCCAAACCGAACAACAACAATCTCTCCGCCTCAACTGCTCTCTCCCTCAAGGCCCAAAACCCGAAAGGGTGTTTAGATGAGGGCGTTTAAAAAAACAAAAAACAAAAAGATCAGTTTGGTCTTCCATCTCTGGACAACATCCAGCGACTGACAGCTTTAATATCCACCACTTAAACGTCCTCACTGAGAGGGGCCTGGGAGCATCCCTGCCCGGATGCAGGCCCTCTGTTATTCTTGGGCTAAGAGGCTGGTACTGCTCCGTGCCAGAGATCAACGCAGGCAGGCCCTTAACCATGATCTATGAACTGTTTCATGACGCTGGCAGCAGGGTGACATCAGAGGAGGGGAATGCGTCAGGGATGACAGGCTGCCCTGGAGTGGATCTGGGGGAGAGAAGAGAGGGGGAGAGACACGGAGAACGAGGGAGAGAAAGGAAGAGGGAGAGAAAGAGACAGAGATAGAGAGAAAGAGCCTTTCTCTGACCCCCCCCCTCCCCTCCTCCTCTCACAGCATGCCCACTGTGAACTCACAGTCCAGGCAGTCCAGGCAGTGCCGGTTGTAAACGGGACCAGGTCAGGGCTCGTCAAGCGGCCGCGGTAACAGACAGACACCACGTCTGCTGGATCCCGCCGTTTACCTCCCTCGCTCCGTACGGAGAGGAGGGAGGAGGTAACCAGACCCTGAGCCCAGGAGGCTAGGTGGGGAGGAGAGGAAGGAGAAGGTGGGAGGGGGAAGCGGGAAGGTAAGATAGCAGGCCTGCCCCCCCCCCCTCCCCCTCCCCCTCCCCCCCCCACACACACACAGATGAAAGCAGAGGAAACAGGATGCGGGAGGTGTGAGGGGAAGGCGAGCGAGACAGGTGGAGGTGACAGCTACGCGTGAGAGATGCTGAGGAGGATGGGGCGGGGAGGTGCCGGGGAGGGGAGTAGAGGGGAAGGGGGGGGGGGCGGAGGGGAACAGCTAGGTGGGGGGGCGGAGGGGGGGGGGCGGAGGGGAACAGCTAGGTGGGGGGGCGGAGGGGAACAGCTAGGTGGGGGGGCGGAGGGGAACAGCTAGGTGGGGGGGCGGAGGGGGGGGGGCGGAGGGGAACAGCTAGGTGGGGGGGCGGAGGGGGGGGGGCGGAGGGGAACAGCTAGGTGTCAGCCTGGTGGAGGCAGAGGGGGAGGCAGGTTTGCACGGAGACGGCGAGCTGTCATGTTGCCAACGTACAGGGGTGGATTCCATGAGCCGTTTGTCGAAACGGCATGTGACACACACACTTTGGTGACGTCTCCCAGGAAGAGAAAACCCATGCGGGGTGTTAAAGAACACACTCTGTGTTCCCAAAACAAGACGTTTCATTAAGTTGGACTTATAATTGTTCCATGCAATGTTTTCATTAAGAGCACGCAGTCAAGAATGTGGACATGCAAGGTGTACGCATTCCACATTTCCCCCTAATTATTACCCAGTCACCACTACAGAACGCTCTCATAGGGGAACTGTTGTCTCACTTCATTGCAGTGTCCTCAACAAAAATAGCAGAAATCGTACTAAGGTCTTCACCTATTTCAGAGCGGTGATTAGAGTCTTGTAATCTCAAACGGCCAGGCTGTGTGTGATGTGTGTGTGAGTGTGAGTGTGAGTGTGAGTGTGAGTGAGAGAGAGAGAGAGAGAAAGAGAGAGAGAGAGAGAGAGAGAGAGAGAGAGAGAGAGAGAGAGAGAGAGAGAGAGATGGACAGGCTAGCAAGGCAATACCGGCTCAAAGTGGACATTGTCAACAAAACTTTCATTGCTGAGTACTCTCGTGCCAGCTGCCTTCTCCAGTGAATGTTAATACGTTCTCACTTCATCCCATCTGCCGCTTTGAACCCTAAATCCAGGGAGAAGTTAGCCTTTTTACTCCTCATTAACAGAGTGGACTTTAAGTGCCTCTGAAATCACAAAGAAGGTCAAAGGTGACGTGGGTTTTAGGCGGATGATATTCAAGCCGTTCTCCCCTTGTCAGAGTGCCTGGATTACAGTGCTGGTCTCTGACGGTTTAGTGTACAAACCGATTGGGTTTAAATGGCCTTCTTTCTTGTGATCCGTTCTCCCTCGTTGTGGATGCTAATCACTTGGGTTCTGTGTTCCCAGGGATACTGTGCACGGCCTCAGCAGAGAGCTGTGTGTCATCCCCCTGTCAGAACGGAGGCACCTGCCTGGAGTCCATGGGGGCCTACGCATGCCTGTGCCCCGCGGGGCCCTACAGGTACACAGGCCGGCACTGCGAGCACCTGGACGTGGACGCATGCCGGAGCGGCCCCTGCGCCGGCGCCCGCTCCCGCTGCGTGGACGCCGTGGACGCCGTGGACGCTGTGGACGCCTACACCTGTCACTGTCCCCGGGGCTACGCGGGGGGGGGACTGCCGGGGGACGGCCAGGGACTGCTCGGAGGAGCCGTGCCTCAACGGTGCCACGTGCCAGGAGACCCCGGACGGCCACGAGTGCCTCTGCGCCCCGGGGTACGAGGGCGCCGAGTGCGAGGAGGACGTGGACGAGTGCCGGTCGGAGCCCTGCCACAACGGAGCCATCTGTAAAGACCGGGTTGACGGCTTCCAGTGTTTCTGCGTGCCTGGTTTCCAGGGCTCCCGGTGCGGGATGGACATCAACGAGTGTGCCTCGCGGCCGTGCCTGAACAACGGGACGTGCGTGGACGAGATGGACCGCTACTGGTGTGACTGCCAGCTGGGCTACGAAGGTGAGACGGAGGTCGTCTGCCTCAGATGAGCAGGGTGGGGGGATCGTGGGATGGCCGAGTTAGCCTCTCTCATCGCCCGCGCGCGCGTGTGTGTTTGTTTTGTCTGTGTGTGCATCCCCCGCCCTCCTCCAGGCTTGAACTGCGAGGTGGAGATCGACGAGTGCGAGGAGCGCCCGTGCCGGAACGGAGCCACCTGCCGCGACCGTGTCGGCGCGTACGCCTGCGACTGCGTGCCGGGGTTCGACGGCCTCGACTGCGAGGTCAACGTGGACGAGTGTGCCAGCGCGCCCTGCCTGAACGAGGGCGCCTGCGTCGACCTGGTCAACAGGTACAGCCCTCTCTCTCTCTCTCTCTCTCTGCTCCTATCAGCTGCGGCGGCTACAGATTAGCCCCAATGTGTCGCCCAGGAACATGTCATCCTATGGAGCCCTCGCAGACACTAAAGTTTACTGGGGCAGGGATAAGGCGTAAGCCAATTATTTCAGAGGTTGATTAAACATTACGTGGAAAGTTGGGAAAAGCGGACAGAGGGCTTGGACGAGATCCATCTATCGTGTTCTGAGTGGACACCTCCGCGGACTGAACTAAACTCTGTGTTTTGTACGCAATTCATGACGGGAGGTTGCACTCTTCAGATGTCGAAGCGATATGGATTTCTATACATACGCAAATGACAAACACTGAAGTGAATCACGTTTACGGGATGCTCACATTCCCATAGACCGTGTGTTCCGGTCTCTGGGATGAACGTCAATGAACGTTGAGCGTCGTCTGTCAGAAACACCCCCCTAAGATCTGCGTTGTTCCCCAGCTACGAGTGCGAGTGTTCTGGGACGGGCTTCTCGGGGCCTCTCTGCGAGGAGGACATCCCTGAATGTGCTTCTGACCCCTGTCAACACGGAGCCACCTGCCTGGAGGGGGTCAACCAGTACAGCTGCACATGCTGGCCAGGTACACACACACACACACACACATACACGGCCATCTGCTTTCGTTTAAGACTGCACAATCTACTACGCTAATCGAAAATAAAAGTCTTTTTTTAGATGACTTATACATGTACCAGTACATTATATGTTATACATAGATATTATATGAAAAAGGTATTCAAAAATCCAGACATGTCAATGTATAACATAGGTAGATGTTGGGTATGTCATGTTTTTTGGTCATACGTAACAACCCTGGCTTTGAAGAGGGTCTGTTGGAGATCCCCAGCTCATAAATCATCTAGATAGGAGGGAAGGTATGTTCCAGCCATGCAGTTGAGGGGCCGGATAGGGGAAGCCCAGGAGATGTGATGAGCCGTAACACCACGGCGCCCCCTAGTGTACGACAGGGGGGCTGTTTTCCTCAGAGCATCAACAACACCACGGCACCACGGCACCCTGCTTTCCTGACCGTCCACAAACACATGCACACAAGAGTACAGCGCAGATGTGTTGAGGCTTACCGATGGGTGACTGTGTGTGTGTGTGTGTGCTTTGACAGGTTACGAGGGTCACAACTGCCAGGAAGACGTGGACGAGTGCGAGGAGGAGCCCTGTCAGAACGGCGGCGAGTGTTTCCAGCGCTCGGAGGCGCTCCGCTATGGCGTGCTGCCCGAGCTGGCGGGAGAGTTCAGATACGAGGAGGCTGCAGGCTACCTCTGCCACTGTCTCCCCGGGTTCACAGGTCAGTCTCCAGTCCACACCGCGGTACAACTCCAAATAACAGGGTTACACTGACCAAATATTCAGCGGGACATCTGAACAAAGGAATATGTAAGCCAGGGCTCCGGTCAATGACACAGCAAATTGATACAAATAAGAACATTTGGACTCAAATAATCAAATGATCTACAGGTGTTTGATTGTGTTGTTGAGTGATGAGGGGACGCCGTCCTGTGTTGCAGGGGAGAGCTGTGCGATCAATGTGGACGAGTGCGAGTCTGACCCCTGCCAGAACAGAGGAACCTGCTTGGACCTGGTCGACTCGTACCAGTGCGTGTGCGCTCCTGGCTTCACAGGTACACCCCCCCACACCCCCTCGACGAGGCCGCGCGCGTCAGGACTCCAAATCCTCCTCTTTCTCGTGACTTCACGCATTAGTGTCGAAAAGGAGAGACGGTGCCATCGAAATCCTCCGTGTGGCATGTTACACGCACAGAGCAAACACCCTGAATTCACTCGCTGGGACACTTAAGGTGTAATCCAAGTCCTGCTGACCATCCTCTCCCGGGCTGCCAGGGAGTTAATAGATCCTTAGTAGGGATTTGTCACCTCCAGTCAAAACAGAGGGAAAACTCGGACCGAAAAAAAACCAGTTTGACCTTGAGATACAAAAACAAGGCTGGCTCGGACACAACAGCGGTCGCCTTGCTGAGGTAGCTCATGGGACTCCTGGTAGAGGGGGTCGGGAGAGGGAGAGACAAGGAGCTGTGACAGGGTGGGGATGGATGGACATATGGAGGGGTCGCGAAACAGGAGGAAATCCTATAAAAGCAGCCATATGTCAGTCGCCCTTCCCCGGGCTTTAAACGGGGGTCTTTTCTTAATTTTGACCAGTGGGGGAGGGATTATTGACAAGCTGCTTAAAGGCCCAATCAACGGCCACTGTTAAAAAAACAAAGCATGAAAGACGTCCGTTGAAAAACAATCACACCCGCGTAAAACGCATAGTTGCAGAATCTTGCTGCATTTTCATGCTGGGAAGGGCCTTCGACTGCCATTGTGCAACAGGCACCAACAATTCAAGCGGTAATAACACACCTAGAGAGTAAGATACATTATGATCCCGCTAACTTTCCTTTGCACGTGCCTTCTGGGTTTTTCCGACTTTCCACGTGCACACACCGTCCGGCAGGCTGAGCCAATTACTCGAGTACCCCCTTCACACTCTCCTCGCATCCCCCTTCAGCTCGCCCAAGACAGGGCTTGGGGGGGGGGGGGGGAGGGCTCAGCTGAAGCCTGTCTGCCTAGCCTCTAACGCCGTCTGCCACTAGCGGGCATCTCTTAGGCATTGATCAGGGAGGGACTACCGCAGGCCCGCAACATTCCTGTTGTCAGCAGTGACACGAGCCAGCTGGGAGGGGAGGCTTACGGCTCAGCCCGGGCCGGGCAGGGCTGCAGTGAGGAGGCTGGGAGGGGAGAGGAGGGAGGGAGGGAGGGAGGGAAGGAAGGGGAGGGAGGAGGGTGGGCAGGGCTGGACTCTGAGCACTCCTGCCTGCCTGGTACAGAGTGGTGGGGAGTGTACAGCCTGGGTGTCTGTTTATACTACAAGTGTGAGTGTGTGTGTGTGAGAGAGAGAGGGACAGAGAGAGAGAGAGAGAGAGAGGCTACGGATCGCTTCTTTGGGACCTGCCGGCCGTGCGTGTTAGTGTGTGTGTTGACTACGGCTGTCCCTGGGAGAGCGGAGAATGAGGGAGGTACTGCTGATACTGCTGTGGTGCTGCTGGACGGGACACTGGGGGCTGACAGGTATAGTAAACACCTTGTGGAGAGGCTGGTGTGTAGGGCTGGAGGAGGGCGGATGAACAGGTCCAGAGCTTCTCTTGTTTCAAACCAAAGACTGTTTGAGGGCCTTGTTCGTGGTTTCCCATTGGGCACTGAGATGGGGATCAATTGGTGTTTGGTAAACATAGTAGATCGAATGCGAGTGTGGTAACGACAGCAGATTGCGTTGTGTGCTTGTGGCGCAGGGAGAAAGGGCAGTAGCGGAAGTCGGTCTGTTATGAAATATTTCAAAGGTCCGGCAAAATCCACTTAGCGTAATATCAGACGTTCATTCATAATGCGTTAATCAATTTAAGATCAAATTCCCTGCCTAAAGTCGTTAGCGGGCTCTTTGCTAAACTCATTTCCTAATTAGCCGATGTCATGTAATCGAGTCCTTCCTGCAGAGCCGTGTTCGTGCTCGTGTGCTTTGATCTGCATGTGATTAACTCATTCGGTTCGACGGTCCAGACATGAAGTCTCCTGTGGAAGACAGCACAACACGCCTGCCAGACTGGGCTCGTGTGTGGGGGGGTTTGAGGAGGCTAACGCAGCCCCCCCCCCCCCCCCCGGAAAGCAGATTTAGGAGCGAGGTTTTGCGCTGACGCTTGTTTTCCCGACGCCGCCAGGTGTGCACTGCGAGGTGGACGTGGACGAGTGCGAGAGCCAGCCGTGTCAGAACGGCGCCCGGTGCGAGGACGCCGTCGACGCGTACGCCTGCCGCTGCCCCGAGGCCGAGCCCGGCCGGGAGCCCTGGGGCGGCCGGCACTGCGACGTGACGCTGACCGGCTGCCGGGGCCACGCGTGCGCCAACGGGGCCGCCTGCATGCCCGTCCTGGCGGAAGGCCGGCACGACTACACCTGCTCCTGCGCCCCGGGCTACACCGGGCGCCGCTGTAACACCTCCACCACCTTCTCCTTCTCTGAGGAGGGCTATCTCCACATCCGGCTGCCTGCTGCCAACAGGACCAGAAGGCAGGCAGGAGACCCCCCACACCAGCACGGCCTCCACGTCAAGCTGCGCTTCAGGACCACGCTCCCCGACGTCCTGCTCTTCCACGCCGCCGCCAGCGACCACTCGGTGACGCTGGAGGTCGTCGGCGGTTTGGCGCGGGTCCGCGGCCAATCGGGGAAGACGCTGCAGGTCACACGGCGGGTCAACGACGGAGAGTGGTACGAGGCGAGCGTGAGCGCCAACGAGACGCTGGCGCTGGCGGTGAAGGGGGCGGGCTGCGGCCGAGAGGGCTGCACGGCGGACGGCGAGACCCACAACCACCTGACGTTCCCCCAGTGGAGCTCCTACTCCCGGCTGTACGTAGGGGGCGCCCCCCCGGGACATGGGCTTGGCCCCCTGGGTCAGACGGGCTTCCTGGGCTGCATGCAGGACCTGGAGGTGGATCACCAGCTGGTGCTGCCCCAGGACGTGGCCGAGGAGCAGGCCAGTCACATGGAGCTGGGCTGCAACAAGACCGACTGGTGCCTCCCGGACACCTGCTCGGAGCATGGACGCTGTGTGGACCTGTGGGTGAGCTCCCGCTGTGACTGCGACAGGCCTTACTTCGGTGACAGCTGCAAGGGAGGTGAGTCAGGACGGCCCAAAGGAAAATATGATCAATAATCACCATCCTACTTTCAAATCTATAAAACATGACATGACAGATATGTTGTATATATGTATATACAGTACCAGTCCAAAAACTGAATGGGAAAATGTGTCCAAAATTTTGACTCGTACTGTACATAGATGTTTCGACTTGGAGTTGATCGGTAATGTACAAAAGTGTAAGTCAAATGATAAACACGATTCATTGGTTGAACCCTGGACAGGCGGGCATTGGCGCCCCTCCCCCAGTTCTCTCTAACAGCCTCCACCCCTCCCTCTCGCCAGAGTACAAGTCATGGACTTTCGGTCCGGAGAACCTCCTCAGCTACGCCTCCTACAACATCACCCAGAGCCTCGGGGACAACTTCACCCTCTCCTTCTTCCTGCGCACCCTCAAGCTCGGCGGCCTCCTGTTCCAGCTGCGCCGGGGCGATGTCCCCTACCTCAACGTCTACCTCCGCAACGGCACCGTGGCCTTCAGCAGCCACGCCAACACCATCCTGGCCGACGCGGTGCCCCTCGCCGACGGCCAGAGGCACCTGGTGGCGGTGAGGCTCCGCCGCGGTCAGGTCATCTTCCCCAAGGCCCGCGGGCCGAGCTCCCTGGGGAAGAGGGTGAGCGTGGAGGCCGGGGACGTGGTCTACGTCGGGGGGCTGCCCCCCGGGAACAAAAGCCTCCCCTGGGGGGGGCACTTCAAGGGGTGCCTCCAGGACGTCCGCCTGGACGAGGTGCGTCTGACGGGGGGAGAGCCCGCTGGCGAGGAGGGCCGTGGCCCGCTCGCGCGCGTCAACGTCGTGGAGGACTGCGTCAGTGATCAGACCTGTCAGGTACAAATCGAGCTCCAAAAGCACATCCCCCCCCCGCCCCACGCAGGCGGGATCTGCTGTTGTTGATCTGCACCCAGGAGATGGATCTAAACTCTAAAAGGCTTATGGTGTTAACCCGTGTTTGTGTCTGCGCAGGGCCGGCCCTGTCTGAATGGAGGGACGTGCGAGGTCACCTGGAACGACTTCAAGTGTCACTGTCCCGAGAGCTTCTCTGGCAGGGCGTGCGAGCGACGCGTGTGGTGTGTCACTGAGCCTTGTGTCACGGGTAGCCAGTGTGTCGACCTGCTGGACGGATACGAATGTGAGCTTCCAGAATGTTCTCTCTCTTTGAGACCGTCAGACTCCTTTGCTTTCTCTCGCCTTCTGTGTCTGTTTCTGACACAAACACCGAGAAGATGTGTTGTGTTTTTTACAAAGTCATGTCCAATCGCTACAGTATATAATGTTGACCTTCACCGTCGGAGTTCTAAATGTGTCCTTCTCTCGGCGCAGGCCTCGCTAATGCTACTTTCGAGGACAACGCTCTGCAGTTTGTGGCCAACGGCTCGCTGGCTGAGGCGGTGACCAGCGTCTCCATGGTGCTGCGCACCAGAGAGGAGAACGCCACGCTGCTCCGGGCGGCCGACGGCACCGACGTCTTCTGCCTGGGCCTGCTCAACGCCTCCCCGCTCGTCAAGCTGCGCAGCGGCGACGGCCCGGAGCTGCTGGCCTTCGCCGGCGACGTGCCCGTCTCCGACGGCGCCTGGCACCACCTCAGGCTGACCATGGAGGACCCTCGGCGGCCGGCGTCCCGCTGGGTCCTCACGGTGGACGGGCGGAGGGCGGGCGCCAGCGGCGGCCAGGGTAACAACCTCAACTTCCTCAACGACACCACGGTGTGGCTCGCTCAGAACTTCACCGGCTGCCTCGGACACGTGAGAGTGGGCGGGGTTCACCTGCCCATTACCGACCAACAGGAAGTCCCCCAGTCCAGCCGCTTTCTCAAGCAGGGAGGCCAGGACCCCCCGCTCGGGTGCACCGGTGCCCCCGTGTGCCAGCCCAACCCTTGCTTCAACCAGGGAACGTGCCAGGATCTCTTCAACCTCCCCGGCTGCAGCTGTGCCCCGGGCTGGGACGGCCCGTTCTGCCAGAGAGACCCAGACGACTGCGCCTCGGGCCCCTGCGGCCATGGCAACTGCACAGACCTGCTAGGGGACTACCGGTGCGAGTGCCAGGCGGGGTACGGGGGCGCGGATTGCCAGCAGGAGCTGGACAACTGCCTCGAACACAGCTGTCTGAACGGGGGCACGTGCCTGGAGGCCACGGGGAGCCACAAATGTGCGTGTCCAGAAGGGTTCACCGGGCGACGCTGCCAGTGAGTATCAAACACACTCTTGGACCTGCTCTGTGTGTGTTTTTTTATAATTTTTTTATCCTCACAACTTATGATATGAACATCAATATCTCTTTTCTCCACAGACGGAGATTTCCGTCCCTGGACTGTAGTGTTCTACAATGTTTGAATGGTGGGGTGTGCATGGATGGGATATGGGGGGCTAACTGCACATGCAAGCCAGGCTACACTGGAGAAAGGTATGTATAGTACCCAGGAAATACTTTCCTGTGGTTGTACCGCACCGGGTGGCAACTGCTGTTCTGCTGCTGTGTTCAAAGTTGTTGACTTCCTGTTTCCTGTCTCTCAGGTGTGAGACCCAAATAGACACGTGCGAGAGCAGCCCCTGCCTCAACGGCGCCGCCTGCGTCGACAGCCTCGCCGACGGCTTCCTGTGCGAGTGCGCCGAGGGCTTCAGCGGTTCCCTCTGCGACGGCATCGTGAGTGACCCTCATCCCTCCCCCCCCCCCCCCCCCCCCTCCCGGTCGCAGCCATCGCACCGTTCAACACTCATCCGTCCGTTCACCCTCTCTCTCTCTCTCTCCCCCCATGCAGAAACAGCAGCGGAGTGACCGCGTGCCCTGGCTGGTGATCGCCATCCCCCTGGGCAGCCTCTGCGTGCTCCTGTCCGTCATCGTGCTGCTCTTCATGGTCCTGACGGCCCGCAAGAAGCGCCAGTCGGAGGGCACCTACAGCCCCAGCGCCCAGGAGGTGGCGGGGGCGCGCCTGGAGATGGGGAGCGTGCTCAAGGTGCCCCCCGAGGAGAGGCTGATATGAGGGGGAGGACCGAGGGGGACAGATGGACGCCGTGGGCACAGCCTACGCCGCCCCGCCCCCGGGCAGGCTGAGCAGAGAGGTCTCTTCTGGGGGGAGGGGGTGGACACGGGTGGGGGTGGGGGCCTCACTGTGGCGCCACGCTGCCGGGTCCAGACCTGGGAGGGGGGGAGGGGAGTGGGGGAGGGGTGGGCGGGGGGTTCCCTGAGCCACGGAGGACAGATCCAAGAGCCAAAAGGCCGAAAGGACAGTCTGTTCTCTCCCCATCACTCAGGCACGCTCACGGGGCTGGGATGTATCAAAGGAGCCCTCCCTCTTGACCCGGGCTCATTGGAATGTTGATGTCCGTAGGACTGAAAGTCAACAGGAACGCCGACTTAAAAGAAACGTAATCTACCTGTGAATACACTGTACAGTATTTTATCCCACATTCGGTGACTTAAATAGACAAATCCATCGTCGTTTTCTGATATGCACTGTATTGGCTCCAAGGCTAACCACTACGACGGTATCATTTTCTGTCTCTGTATATAAGCTTGTCTCTTTCCTCGACGATACCGTTTGTCTTTTGTCTCTGCATCGTGTACATGTTTGACTCGGAGAGGAAACGGGAGGAATGTTTTCTTTCGCGACCGCTGTCTATCTCTGTTAGGCTGCGTATCCACTGTAGTTCTGAGGATACAGTGCTCAGATAAGGTCAGTTACTGTCGGCCATCTCACTGTTCCTCTCTCCTCTCACTGTGCCCCTCTCTTCTCTCACTGTTCCTCTCTCATCTCACTGTTCCTCTCTCATCTCACTGTTCCTCTCTCCTCTCACTGTTCCTCTCTCCTCTCACTGTTCCTCTCTCATCTCACTGTTCCTCTCTCCTCTCACTGTTCCTCTCTCCTCTCACTGTTCCTCTCTCCTCTCACTGTTCCTCTCTCCTCTCACTGTTCCTCTCTCCTCTCACTGTTCCTCTCTCCTCTCACTGTTCCTCTCTCCTCTCACTGTTCCTCTCTCCTCTCACTGTTCCTCTCTCCTCTCACTGTTCCTCTCTCATCTCACTGTTCCTCTCTCCTCTCACTGTGCCCCTCTCTTCTCTCACTGTTCCTCTCTCATCTCACTGTTCCTCTCTCATCTCACTGTTCCTCTCTCCTCTCACTGTTCCTCTCTCCTCTCACTGTTCCTCTCTCCTCTCACTGTTCCTCTCTCCTCTCACTGTTCCTCTCTCCTCTCACTGTTCCTCTCTCCTCTCACTGTTCCTCTCTCCTCTCACTGTTCCTCTCTCATCTCACTGTTCCTCTCTCCTCTCACTGTTCCTCTCTCATCTCACTGTTCCTCTCTCCTCTCACTGTTCCTCTCTCCTCTCACTGTTCCTCTCTCCTCTCACTGTTCCTCTCTCCTCTCACTGTTCCTCTCTCCTCTCACTGTTCCTCTCTCCTCTCACTGTTCCTCTCTCCTCTCACTGTTCCTCTCTCCTCTCACTGTTCTCTGCCCACCAGTGCCGCCATCTGAAAGAACCAAGCCACTATAGGGCATAGCTGCTGTCCCGTTTTAGGTGCTGAACACATGATTTTACCTCTCTGTATCAGGTGCTACCCGGTTGCATCCCGTGTGACTTAGGAGAAGGAAACTCACACCTTTTGTGATATGGAGTGAGCTCGATCAAATGTTTTATAATAGTACAGGCTTGATGCATGTCGTTAGGGATATTGGCTTTCTGAGTCTGGACCATGCGAATGACCATGTGACCGTGCTTGGGTGTGCCTTTACGTTGACCTGCAAACCATATAACCCAGCCTGATGTATTGGACTTTTAACGACACCAAAATGCATCCATTTCCAAACTTTAAATCACTTTTAAAGCCTGCCCGTGCAGACGTCTTAAACGTGGAGGGCCCTAGGGCCTTGGGGCGCACGGTCGCTGTGTTGCAGCCTGCCTAGCTGGCTCTGCTGCATGGCCAGACAGGTGTACAGGAAGCAGGGTACCGAGTAGACCCGCACACCGGTGTTCTCACTGAGGGTCTGAACACACACTGGAGTCAAGAGTCCACACTGGATGAGTAGCTACTTTAGTCCCCAGAAACGGTATTACACTGGAGTCATTTCTACTCTAACGGTAGGCTAGCGTGCACTGTCGACCAGGAGGAGGTACAGAGTACCTGTTCAGTATTCTGCGGCTGATTATGTATACTTGTACTATAAGATGATGCAGTCCTGTTGGATGGTGACACTGTACTGATCTGTTTCTGTTGGTTTGCCTAAGTTAAATGGATGGAAAACCACACGAGGCAATGGATAATAAATGTAAAAAAAAAAAAACGTCACTAACTGTCTGATTTTATATGTAACGCTGTGAGGAAAGACAATGTTTTGGTCATTCATTATTTGACTGTAGTTTGGGTTGTGGTGACCTGCTTCTTGGGGCTTTAGAAGGCAGTGATTCCAGCTCCTCTAAATGGAAGAGAAAACCACCCACTGTACTTATTCCTATTCTCTCCAACTCTCCCATTTTCTCTCTCGTTTTCTGTCTCTCACCCAGATGAAAAGAAGACTATGGTGGTCGTTTTAAGTGTAATTCTCTCATCTGAAAGAGGCCGACGGAACCTGCCTCGGATATTGAAACTCAGAGGGGGGTCTCCTTCGGTTCGAGGAGGAACATTTTTAAAAGGCGTTCCTCCCAGCGGAGGGAAACGAGGGGATTCACTTATCTTGGCCGCAGCCAGAACAAAGCCACGCCTGGCTGCATAGGTGATGATAGCCAGACCAGCCTGCAGCCCCAGAGACCCAGCTCGGGGTCGCTGTCATCAATAACAGCATCCAAACATCAGGAGACACACTGTGCATGTGTGAAGGGAAGGCTCTGAGACCAGTGTTACTGCTGACATCAAGAAGGAGCCGCAAAAAGTGAAACCGGGGCTTTTCTTTTCCAAGCCAAAGAGAAAAAAGACATGCGAACGCCTCTCTCTCTCTTTCTCCCTTCCTGTCTCCCCCTCGTTCTCTCCGAACCGTCCTCTCCACCATCTCTCTCTCGCTCTCTCTCTAACATCTCTCTTTCTC